>NC_140168.1:127031188-127041188 GCF_963971535.1 Notolepis coatsorum
GAGAGAGAGAGAGAGAGAGACAGAGATAGAAAGAGAGAAATAGATAGATACAGAGAGAGAGAGAGAGAGAGAGAGACAGAGAGAGAGAGAGAGAGAGAGAGAGAGAGAGAGAGAGAGAGAGAGAGAGAGAGAGAGAGAGAGAGAGAGAGCATGTGTTGATGCTTGTGTAAATCTATGCCTGTATATCCATATTTCAAACTCCGCCCTCTTTTCTTGATCGTTCAATCACAGCTTCTGCTTCCCTAGCGTCCCTAGTGATTGGAGGATCAAGAAAAGGGGTTTGAGGTTAATATTGGCATTAAGTACTGATATGGTTAAAACAAGTCACTGTTGCACTGACCATTTCTATCTCAGCCAGAGGGACAGAGAAATACATAATGCTGGATATTGATTCACTTTTGATTTTTTCCCCCTACATTTTCAAACCATGCTGGGAAAATGTCGGCGTTACAAATGTCAACCTTTCCCCAACTATCAAGTGGTATTGAGACAAATACCAGGCCTCTGATATTAGTAAAATAATTAAAATAATAATAGATTAGATTAGATTGTACGTACTTTATTCTCATTATATTTACATACAACAATATTTGGGACTCAAATTTAAGGTGCAGTAATAAAATCACACAAGTAATAAAAGAGAAACATAAAATACTATACAGAAACATTAAATACTACACAGAAACATTAAATACAAATAACAATCACGTGGGAGGAGGGGGAAGGTGAATTATTGGTGCATGTTAGAGTTCAGGGTGATCGCTCTGGGGAAGAAACTGTTCGTTCTGGCTCTGATGCACCTGTAAAGCCTGCCCGATGGCAACAGGTCGAACAGGTGGAAGCCAGGGTGTGAGCTGTCCTTAGTAATGTTTCTTTGCTCTGTTGAGGCAGCGGGAGTTGTGCAAGTCCTTCAGGGAGGAGAGGGGGCAGAATAATAACACAGAACCTTGCAATAAATGCATTTTGTAAGCCACCCACATCAAGCGGATGTGGATATCTGTCTCCCCCAGGACATCCTCTCAAGGCCGATACTGACACAGAGCAGGATACAAGGTTGACTTATTGATCGACAAACTGCCTGCAGTACACTCAGAGCTGAAGAGCAGCCCACTGAGATGCATATTCCTAACAGTTGCTTCGACAATTCACAAAGCTGTGAGCCGGTTGGTTAACGAGGAAGATGCAGGGCGGGTCATGCTGTCGGTATCAGAGCTGCCAGAGAGCTCTTGAGCTATGATGCCACGGTGCTGTTAATGGGTTCTCTCTCGTTTGACTTATTCATCGATGTAATTCAGAGTAGCCCCCTCTGTCTGGCGGAGAGCATCTCTCCTCATGGAGCTTGTTAATCAACTTGAACTTGAACGCTGCTAAAAGCCATTTTAGAAGAAGTACTGGTGAGCAATAAAAAATTATCGGCAATTAGGGTTGGACCCTGAAGTATTCAATATTCAATATTCAGTGATGTTTACAGCCAAGTACAATATTCAATATTCAGTGATGTTTACAGCCAAGTACAATATTCAATATTCAGTGATGTTTACAGCCAAGTACAATATTCAATATTCAGTGATGTTTACAGCCAAGTACAATATTCAATATTCAGTGATGTTTACAGCTAAGTACAAATCAATATTCAGTGATGTTTACAGCCAAGTACAATATTCACTATTCAGTGATGTTTACAGCCAAGTACAATATTCAATATTCAGTGATGTTTACAGCTAAGTCCAAATCAATATTCAGTGATGTTTACAGCGAAGTCCAAATCAATATTCAGTGATGTTTACAGCCAAGTACAATATTCAATATTCAGCGATGTCGCTTGGCCACAAATGTCAAGGATGAAGGCGGTTTGTGATGGAAATCATTTCTTTCCTTTATTTATTTTTTTAAGATGATTTTCATTTAACTTTTGGATGAATCTGTCCTGATATTGACAGCAGCCGCTGTCATCATAACTCCAGCGTGTTGGTTCAACATCACTTTCTGGCGGGGCTTTTTAATACGATTAGCAGCAGAGAAACGGGCGGCAGTACCTCACGTGACCGTCTTCTTTCACCCTTTTACTGCCACACGACAGAAGGTTAGCCCTTTACTATCACACAACCGACGGTGATGCTCCATCATTAGCATCATTAGCTCCGCATCCGCGGAGCTAATGATGCTAATGATGGAGCATCGCTGTCGGTTGTGTGATAGTAAAGGGCTATAACCTTCTGTATTGTCACAGTGAAAGGGTTAACCGGCTGTCGTGCGGCAGTGAAAGGGTTAACACGTTATCCTGCGCTGGCAGCAAACCATTTCCCTGAAAAATTGCTTTTGAATGGAGGAATATAATAATTGGCTCCTTTCTCTCTGTGTCGGTCATTACGGCCTGTTGTTCATATTCTCCTACTTTGGCTCGTCTTCATGAAGGGATCCAGTCTTTCTGGAAGGCAGTGTGTGACTGACCTCTGACCTTGGGTTGGTTAAGCTCCGCCCCTGTCATGTGGTGTGTCTACACAGCCCTGTGGTTGGCTACGCTCCGCCCCTGTCATGTGGTGTGTCTACAGCAGGGGTGGGCAGTTAATTTTTACAAGGGGCCGCATAAGAAACCTGAACTGTGTTGGAGGGCCGAACCAATGATAACTTGAACTTAATTCTGCTCAATATTCATTATCTCCCATTGTAAAAAGTAGTCAATTATATATTTTGATTAGCTGCTACTGGTAATCAGAAGATTCAATAAACATAGACATATAGAAGTAATAAACAGTTAAAAACTAAAACAATCATTACATCAGTGTTCCATTTTATTTTCAACTTGTTAATCTTCACAAACACTGAAGAGATGTTTTGCAGTATGTTAAAACTAAGACATGCAATTTATAAACTTTATACAAAAAGCAATACATGCTTTAGATTTTCTTCAGTTCTTTTTACTTGTATGGGTAACTAGGGGAGATATGAGAACTGTGTATGTGTAACTATAGGAGGGATTATATATTTTGATTAGCTGCTACTGGTAATCAGAAGATTTAATAAACATAGAAATATAGAAGTAATAAACAGTAAAAACTAAACCAATCATTACATCAGTGTTCCATTTTATTTTCAACTTGTTAATCTTCACAAACACTGAAGAGATGTTTTGCAGCATGTTAAAAGCCTGTGTACAGTTATGCCCTGTCAAGGCAGACCGCAGTAACCTAAAAAAAGTGAAACTGAGAAAAATGGCTTTAAAGTTTTTTGACTTGCCATCCAAAATGTGTTATAGGTAGATAGATGATAATACCCAGATTTAACATGTATCAATGAAGTAATATTTAGGCATACAAAAATATGACATAATTATTTGAATTAACCCCCAAAAAGCAGATACACTTAAATAATTATACAGGTAATGTACAGGCAAAGTGCAGTAACTTCAAATACAATGTTGTTTTCCCTCCAGCTTTCATAACTTAACCTAGCCATTTTATTTGGATCATCATCATTCCAATATATTCAGGTGTTAAATTTCATTTTCAAAATGGCTAGGTTAAGTTATGAAAGCTGGAGGGAAAACAACATTGTATTTGAAGTTACTGCAATTTGCCTGTACATTACCTGTATAATTATTTAAGGGAACTGTGCAGCAGAGTGCAGTATCTGCTTTTTGGGGGTTAATTAAAATAATTATGTCATATTTTTGTATGCCTAAAGATTACTTCATTAATACATGTTAAATCTGGGTACTATCATCTATCTACCTATAACACATTTTGGATGGCAAGTCAAAACACTTTAAAGCCATTTTTCACTGTTTGGAAGTTACTGCGGTCTGCCTGGTTTTTGAGTGTGATTTTGTAGTTACTGCAGTTTTTAAAACCCCATATCTCCAAAACTGAGCGACATTAACATCTGAAACTTGGTCACAAGATAAAACATTTATTGACAAGTTCAATTTCACTCATAACTCAATTTTGACCTTTTTTGAGTTAGTTTTGTTGTCTGCCTTGACAGGGCTAGGCCTATGTGTAACTTTTTACTTGTTCAGTGAGAGAAATCCAGTCTGGCTTGGGCTTTATTTTTTATTTTATCCCCCATCCCCTTTCCCCTAGGGGGCTTTTTACCCCCAAATAGGCCGTTATTGAAAATAAGAACTTGTTCTTAATTAACCTGCCTATTCAAATAAAGGTTTGATGATGATGATGATGATGATGATGATGATGATGATGATGATGATGATGATGATGATGATGATGATGATGATGATGAACAAGTGCATTGAAATCTGGCTGCATATCTGAGGTGATCATCAGTGATAGAGGATCTGTATCTGGATTTGTTCAACTTCATCACTGAGAATGTCTGTTCACATATGTAGGTAGATCCAAAGAGGACTAGAATCTTCTGAGCATGCCTCCTCATGTGTGGAAAGTTCTCCTCTTTGAGAGAGGAGTAGAAATCCAGCAGTGATTTTAAAGTCTGCAGTTATCCCACGTAAGAAGATGAGCAGCTGGGCAGTGTCACGTACATCGCAGCTCTCATCCAGAGCCAGGGAAAAATAGTCAAAGTTGACCACTCTGTTCTTCAGCTGAAGCTCCAGATTTTGTGCGATGTCCTCAACCCTCCTCGTTACAGTGCGTCGGGACAGTGGCACGTTCTCAAATGCGCCTTTTTTCTCCAGGCATATTAGTGCTGCAGAGTCCAACAAACACTCTTTAATAAACTCTCCGTCAGAAAAACACTTACTTCTTCTGGCGATTTTGTGGGATATGACATAACTTGTCTTGACAGCTGCTTCTCTGGGTGTGCAAAGTTTTGTAAAAAGTCCTTGTTGGTTTTTGCAGTTTAGCAAGTAAAGCATCAGACTCCCTCGCGCTCTTCATCCGAAAGTTATTGTATTTCTCTTCATATTTGGTCACGTAGTGGCGATTCAAATTGTAATCTTTGAATACGGCGACCTGTGTACCACAAACTAAACACACAGCGTTACCTTTGATTTCTGTAAATAAATATTTAGCAGTCCATATCTTGTTGAAAACGCGGCATTTGGTATCTACTTTTCTTTTCTTGGCGTGAGCTGGCATTTCGATCGTTAGCTACAGGCAGTGATACAGTGGTGACTGGTGAGTTTAATGCTCTTTTTATACAGTGTGTGAGGACGTATTTGATCACACCTGACGATGTATTTGAACACACCTGGTGACCTGAGCTATTGTTATGCAAAGTAGCCAGGTGTCGAGTGGAACGCATTCCGGAGTGCGGACTTGCGCGTGCTCCTGCTCAAAGAAGTTTGGTACGCTGTTCTGATTGGCCGCAGCCCGGATGTGGCCCGCGGGCCGTAAATTGCCCAGGTCTGGTCTACAGAGACCTGTGGTTGGCTAAGCTCCGCCCCTGACATGTGGTGTGTCTACAGAGCCCTGTGGTTGGTTAAGCTCCGCCCCTGACATGTGGTGTGTCTACAGAGCCCTGTGGTTGGCTAAGCTCCACCCCTGTCATGTGGTGTGGTTGGCTAAGCTCCGCCCCTGTCATGTGGTGTGTCTACAGATACCTGTGGTTGGCTAAGTTCCGCCCCTGTCATGTGGTGTGGTTGGCTAAGCTCCGCCCCTGTCATGTGGTGTGTCTACAGATACCTGTGGTTGGCTAAGCTCCGCCCCTGTCATGTGGTGTGGTTGGCTAAGCTCCGCCCCTGTCATGTGGTGTGTCTACACCAGGGGTCAGCAACCTTTACTATCAAAAGAGCCATTTTTCCCCCTTCCACAAAATAAAATTCCTCTGGAGCCGCAAAACCAATTTACCCTTAAAATGAAGATAACACAGTGTATAACATTTTATATAGTTATCACCAAGCATACTCCACATTTAGCATAAAACGCCTGACAATTGCATACCCAAAGTAATTTGAGGTGTATTATACTTTATACTTATAGCACACAGTTTGTTGCATTAATGCAATTATAAAGCAACAAAAAGATTTTTTTTTACTTTTTGTTATAACAAAGGAAAACCTCAAACTCTTATGAAGAGGAGAAAAAATACTGGCTGTGTAGACCTACTTTTAAATAAAACACAGAAGAGGAGACAAAACACTGGTATCTGTAGACCGACTTTGAAATAAAACCCTGAACTATGCAGGTATATTTGAGTCCTTCCCTTATTTGAGGAAAATCTATAAAATAAAACGTAAATTGTTTGTTTTTCGCAAATTTCTCACCACATATCAGGCATATAGGTAAGCCTGCATCGTTAGTCGTGAAAGCAAATTAATCTGTCCTCAGACTTTCCTTTTTTTGGATTTATCCATGGTTAGCTTACTGCGGGGTCGGAAACTCAAGATTAGCCACTTGCAGACGGCAGGGAGAGGCGTGGGGTGTGATGTACTGTATATTTTAGTTGATGAAATATTTGAGTTGACTAAATATCTTAGTTGATGAAATATTTTTTCATTTCAGTGTCACAGTATGACATCGATCACCAAAATAAAAGTTAACAAAAAAAAGAGTTAAAAAAAGAAAGAATTTAGTGGCTAAAGAGCCGCAGGTTGCCGACCCCTGGTCTACAGAGACCTGTGATTGGCTAAGCTCCGCCCCTGACATGAGAGTCCAGTAGGACTTGTGTAAATCCTATTGTAAACTTGCCAACTCCACAAAGATAATTGGCTTATTCCTGTTAAACGGTCCTACAGGACACAGGGGCTCTGTGTCTCTGCTCTGCTTCTCAGGGACTTGCAGGCGTATTACACATTGAGTTAGTGTCTGACGATGATGAACCCATAGAAGGGGAGCGTATTACACACTGAGTTAGTGTGTGACGATGATGAACCCATAGAAGGGGAGCGTATTACACACTGAGTTAGTGTGTGACGATGATGAACCCATAGACGGGGGGGGGGGTATTACACACTGAGTTAGTGTGTGACGATGATGAACCCATAGACTGGGAGCGTATTACACACTGAGTTAGTGTGTGACGATGATGAACCCATAGACTGGGAGCGTATTACACACTGAGTTAGTGTCTGACGATGATGAACCCATAGACTGGGAGCGTATTACACACTGAGTTAGTGTCTGACGATGATGAACCCATAGACTGGGAGCGTATTACACACTGAGTTAGTGTGTGACGATGATGAACCCATAGACTGGGAGCGTATTACACACTGAGTTAGTGTGTGACGATGATGAACCCATAGACTGGGAGCATATTACACACTGAGTTAGTGTGTGACGATGATGAACCCATAGACTGGGAGCGGCACAGAGAGCGGGGTGCCCTTTGACAGGGACTGTTGGTGCCCTTTGACAGGGACTGTTGGTGCCCTTTGACAGGGACTGTTGGTGCCCTTTGACAGGGACTGTTGGTGCCCTTTGACAGGGACTGTTGGTGCCCTTTGACAGGGACTGTTGGTGCCCTTTGACAGGGACTGTTGATGTCCTTTGACAGGGACTGTTGATGTCCTTTGACAGGGACTGTTGGTGCCCTTTGACAGGGACTGTTGATGTCCTTTGACAGGGACTGTTGATGTCCTTTGACAGGGACTGTTGATGTCCTTTGACAGGGACTGTTGGTGCCCTTTGACAGGGACTGTTGGTGCCCTTTGGCAGAGACTGTTGGTGCCCTTTGACAGGGACTGTTGGTGCCCTTTGGCAGAGACTGTTGGTGCCCTTTGACAGGGACTGTTGGTGCCCTTTGACAGAGACTGTTGCTGCCCTTTGACAGGGACTGTTGGTGCCCTTTGACAGAGACTGTTGCTGCCCTTTGACAGGGACTGTTGGTGCCCTTTGACAGGGACTGTTGATGTCCTTTGACAGGGACTGTTGGTGCCCTTTGACAGGGACTGTTGGTGCCCTTTGACAGGGACTGTTGGTGCCCTTTGACAGGGACTGTTGGTGCCCTTTGACAGGGACTGTTGGTGCCCTTTGACAGGGACTGTTTATGTCCTTTGACAGGGACTGTTGGTGCCCTTTGACAGGGACTGTTGGTGCCCTTTGACAGGGACTGTTGGTGCCCTTTGACAGGGACTGTTGCTACCCTTTGACAGGGACTGTTGGTGCCCTTTGACAGGGACTGTTGCTGCCCTTTGACAGGGACTGTTGGTGCCCTTTGACAGGGACTGTTGCTGCCCTTTGACAGGGACTGTTGCTGCCCTTTGACAGGGACTGTTGCTGCCCTTTGACAGGGACTGTTGCTGCCCTTTGACAGGGACTGTTGATGTCCTTTGACAGAGACTGTTGCTGCCCTTTGACAGGGACTGTTGCTGCCCTTTGACAGGGACTGTTGCTGCCCTTTGACAGGGACTGTTGGTGCCCTTTGACAGGGACTGTTGGTGCCCTTTGACAGGGACTGTTGGTGCCCTTTGACAGGGACTGTTGGTGCCCTTTGACAGGGACTGTTGGTGCCCTTTGACAGGGACTGTTGCTACCCTTTGACAGGGACTGTTGATGCCCTTTGACAGGGACTGTTGGTGCCCTTTGACAGGGACTGTTGGTGCCCTTTGACAGGGACTGTTGGTGCCCTTTGACAGGGACTGTTGCTGCCCTTTGACAGGGACTGTTGGTGCCCTTTGACAGGGACTGTTGGTGCCCTTTGACAGGGACTGTTGGTGCCCTTTGACAGGGACTGTTGGTGCCCTTTGACAGGGACTGTTGGTGCCCTTTGGCAGATACTGTTGGTGCCCTTTGACAGGGACTGTTGATGCCCTTTGACAGGGACTGTTGATGTCCTTTGACAGAGACTGTTGGTGCCCTTTGACAGGGACTGTTGGTGCCCTTTGACAGAGACTGTTGGTGCCCTTTGACAGAGACTGTTGGTGCCCTTTGACAGAGACTGTTGGTGCCCTTTGACAGAGACTGTTGGTGCCTTTTGACAGGGACTGTTGATGTCCTTTGACAGGGACTGTTGGTGCCTTTTGACAGAGACTGTTGCTGCCCTTTGACAGAGACTGTTGGTGCCTTTTGACAGAGACTGTTGGTGCCCTTTGACAGGGACTGTTGGTGCCCTTTGACAGGGACTGTTGTGCACAAAGACTGTAAAGTTACGGGTTGGATTCCCCCTGAGCAGCTCCTCATAATAGGGAGGTGTAGTGGTTACATCATTGCCGTTTTTCGTGTTCCACCCTCTGTCCAACGCAACGTATTTCCCCATTGCCCATTTCTAAATCGTCTTGTTTAACTCTTCTGCCCCCTTAGCGACTATTTTGTGTTTTTTGCCTATATTTTTTTGTGTTTCTGTGTTCAACGATGGCTGTGTTGATTATTATGTCATGAAATTGTGTCCGTTTGCTTATTTTCCATAATATTCACAGAATTTGAAAAGATTCGATTTTGAAACCCTCTAACACAAAAGTTAACAATATTAGCTTTCAAACCGTCCATAGTGGTTTATTTCTTGCCATGGGGGTTAGGGTTAGGGTTAGGGTTACCCAGACAGAAAGATTAGGAGAAGGTAAAATCGCATCCATGTGCCCGTGCCCACCCCAACACTTGCTCAACAGTCCCCTAACCTAACCCTAACCCCAACCCCAACCCCAACCCTAACCCTAACCCTAACCCTAACCCTAACCCTAACCCCAACCCTAACCCTAACCCTAACCCTAACCCCAACCCCAACCCTAACCCTAACCCTAACCATAGGTTTGATAGATATGTTGAGTTAGGTTCATAGTGGTATTCATAAAAAAATTATTGGAACGAAATATTACAAATTAAGTTTTTTATGACCTTGAACGTGATGCAATCTTTTCATGCACTAAGGTGACAACTCTGTCAGTTACTTTTAAACAAGGCACAAGGGTTAAAACAAATAAAGCATTAACAATTGCATGGTGTACATTTCTGTGCTTATTCATCCACAAGCTATAGCATAACATGAAAATATTCGCAATGAATCATACAAAAATCACGACATTTTATTTCAACCAAAAATGCTTAAACAATAATGTTAGTGATAGAAGGGAACTAATTTTGTGCAAAAATGGAAAGCTTTTCAATTTCCATGCGGCAGAATTGTTACAATAGCTGATAATCCATTT
>NC_140168.1:127046188-127208688 GCF_963971535.1 Notolepis coatsorum
GTAGCCTCCACTCTCCCAGATGATCTGACTGTGGGGGGTAAGTGCGCAGCGACCAGGAAGGGACTGGGAATTGGCATACGACTAACATTGGGATGGGAGAAAATCGGAGGAAAAATGGAGGGGGGAAAAGACCAAAAAAAAAAAAAAAAAAAAGAGAAATAACGCATCTGGGTGCTAAAAATACAGAGAGGGGGACAAAACGATGGGGTGGGGGGTGGGGGGTTGGGAGGAGGTAAATCTGTTTGCTCATACCGTATTCATTACGCTGGTATATTGTGATATATGTTTCTTTTCTGTGATGCAATGAATGATAGAGAATGTTGTTAAGTATTAGCGAGCCAGCTGTCATTTGTTTGCCTTGGACATTCATGATGTATGCTTATGTGTGTGTGTGTGTGTGTGTGTTGTGTGTGTGTGTGTGTGTGTGTGTGTGTGTGTGTGTGTGTGTGTGTGTGTGTGTGTGTGTGTGTGTGTGTGTGTGTGTGTGTGTGTGTGTGTGTGTGTGTGTGTGTGTGTGTGTGTTGTAAGTGGTGTGTGTGCGTGCGTGTGTGTTGGGAGTGGTGCGTGTGTGTGTAAGTTTAAGTTTATTTGGATCCCCATTAGCCACAGCAGTGCTGGGGCTATTCTTCCTGGGGTCCATAACAGGTCAAATACAGTTACAGACTTTATACACTCACAACATTCACATGGCTTACAGACAATTAAAACAACAATAAATACTCCTAATCAAATTCATAATACAATACAACAATACCTACTCATAATTCATTCATAATACAATACAGCATAATATACTATTTAGCTTTTACATACATTATCTATGTTCATATCAACCAATTATACAATCGTTTATTAATAATATATCCATATCAGACACATACCTTTTCATCTACGTATATCCCTATCTCTTTATCAGACACATACATTTTCATTTACGTACACACTATCTATCAGGAAATGTCAATTTCTTTGGTTGAAAATGTTGTTTTACCAAGATTCTGAACCGACATTTACTATTTTCCTGCTTAACATGTCTGGGAAGAGAGTTCCATTCCTGCATACCACGGAACATGACTGTTTGCTTCATTGCATTCGACCTCACTTTTGGAAGAAGTGTAAAACCTCACGCAGAAGCATGTCTGGTGGAATGGTTGTCTGTCAGGATAAATTATAGATAAATTGTCATATAAAATTGAGGGTATCTTTGTAACAAGAATATTCCTAGTGAATACAAGGAGTGAGCAGAGTAACTTATGTTTGACAAGTTACCAAGTTAAACAACTGTGCATCGCTGCAACATTAGTTCGGTACTCACAGCGAAACGCTATACGTGCTGCTTTGTTTTGTACCATTTGCAATTTTTTCTGTTTATTCGTTGTTACATTCGACCATACTGCAGGACAATAGTCAAGAATTGACAAAACCAGAGCTTGAATGACTTGTTTGATAGAATTTAGTGGTAACAAATTAGCACATCTTTTAACAACAGAAATCCCTCTTCCCATTTTCACTACTATATTGTTTGTATGGTGTGACCATGACAATTGTCTAATGTTACTCCTAGGAGTTTAGTCTCCTGGACTTGATTAATTACCACATCACTTATCAAAAGTTTCAAGACTGGAGACTGGGTTCGTTCTTAGAGTATGGTTTGAACCGAAAATGATGCTACTTGTCTTTGATATGTTTAGAACTAGTGGTGTGTGACTGTGTGTGTGTTGGGAGTGGTGCGTGCGTGTCTGAGTGACAGGTGCGTGTCTGAGAGGCGGGTGCGTGTCTGAGTGACAGGTGCGTGTCTGAGTGACAGGTGCATGTCTGAGTGACAGGTTCGTGTCTGCGTGGCGTGTGCGTGTCTGAGTGACAGGTGCGTGTCTGAGTGACAGGTGTGTGCCTGGGTGGCGGGTGCGTCTTCTCCGGCGTGCGGTGCAGAGCGCAGTAGGTTAATCATCAGTTGCTTAATTAACGTGGTGCGGTTTGGTCGTCGTGATATTTCAGCTCTGGGTCTACTTGAGGAGGACTTTTGATGAACGGCCAATTAGAGGCGGCCTCCTGGAGCCGCGGGCTGACTGATCTCTTTTTAACGGCTCCTGCTTCTCTGATAAAAAGGTAAATGAATCATCGATAGCGCCGGCCCCGAGCGCCACATTTTAATTGTAATTGGGTCTGTTGGCTAATGTGCGTGTTTGTGCAAAAGTGTCCTTGTGGTGTGTGTGTGTGTGTGTGTGTGTGTGTGTGTGTGTGTGTGTGTGTGTGTGTGTGTCAGTACTTTCCACACAGTGATACACATGGCTGCTTTACAAAGCATTATATTTAACAGAATACAACAATACCACTTTTTCACTGCCAATAATCTTTGAGTGTCAGACTGAGTCACTGTTATGCTACTAGTACTGAACAGTATATATTTCCATTTGTTTAGCATCACTGGACAACATTTATTGAGATGTGATACATTTATCTCCATCAGCGATGCCGATATCGAACGTGATTCTATGCTTTTAACTCATTCCCTGCCAACAGCGATTTAATACGCGCTTGTCCGCCAATCGAATAACGCCAACCATATACGTTATTTGATCGTTATTTCTTTTATCCACTATTTCCAATCGTTATCCATCCAGGGAGCCTGTGTAACCATATGGAATGAGTCTGAGATCACAAAAGTACAATACCGCCGCCTGGTGGTATGCGGCCGATGTTGCACTCCCTTTGTGACTCTGTGTATGTGGCTGTGTATCATTGAAATTCATCCGGGTGGAGTTTTCGAGTAGCCTGGACCGAGGGGTCTACCTGATCGCATTGAATCGCTTTCGGGACCCTCGATTCAATATGCTGTGGGGGGTTATGGCGTGGGCCAGATGGACATACGATCTAGCAGATGGCAATCAAATAATTGGAATATTCTTTTTGGAATCCGACCGGCCACAGGTAAGAGCAATTTAACGTCAATTACAGCTTGATTGTGCATTGTTTTCATAGCCATCGCCCTGATCAGCGTATGCTGTGGTACTAACGAATGCCGTTATTGACAATCAATTACAGTTTTTCTCAATTGCTTTGGTGCATTTCTCTGATCAGAATTAAAGTTCTCATAACTGTTAGTTCAACCTCCACAACATTTTGTAATTTGTGCACATCATAGTAGCAGTTTCTCATTCCTCCGAACAAATTGCAAATGCTTTTGGACATGCATAAATTGCTTTCATACAATTCTCTGCTGTTTTATAACATTATCATTTGCTTATGTCATGTCAGTCAAAATTAACTATACTTATGACTGCTGAATAGTCATTCCCTATAAAACGAATAGTCCTCATTTCATTGCTTGAGTCATTACATACAAAAATGTTGAACTAGTTGTCAAAATCTGTCAATCACGGCCTCACAATGGCTGAGGCTGGTCGAAGGGTGCAGCCAAATGTTGAGAGAACCACTGTAAATAAAATTAAACATTTCGTCGGGAGAGCAGGTGTGTATACTGGACAGTAATTCAGCACTAAACAATCTGCACTGCACTACTGCCATTGTGTCATACATGAAGCTTGCAGTGGGACAAGAACTTGTCACTTTTTACATTTAGACAGCTTTATTGCATCACAGATTTACTGTATTGTAGTGTAAAGTAGTGTTACAGTAAAGATTTGCCATATTTACAGATTGTACTGTACTGCAGCATTTTACAAGTGGGAAGCACTGTTATTGTACACTACAGTAATATGGGTTACTGTAAAGCAGTATATCTCATGTTTGCTTGCTGTACATTACTGTAATTTTACTCTGCACCACATAGGATTGCAAGACAACCTTGCAGAGGTGGAAGAGGGGCCCTTTTTACTCCGCAACAAGAGGAAGCCATTTGTGCAATGGTGATAGCAAACAATGCCATAAGTTTGAGAGAGATACAAAGCGCTGTTATAAAGGATGACAATATCTTTGGTAATATTGAATCTGTTTCAATCGCTACAATTGACAGAATGCTCAGGGGAAAATAAATGCGCATGAAACAATTGTAGTACAATGTGCCATTTGACCGGAACAGCGACAGAGTGAAGGAGATCCGCCACCAGTATGTACAAGTAAAACATTTATGTGTTCTATGCATACTCTAATGTTCAGTGCTGTAAACTGTTTACTTTGTGTAGTGCCATGCAGTACACTTACATGACAGTTCATACTGTGCAATATGTTGTCCAAAATGCATTATGTTACACAGGAAAAGTTTATAGTTTTTCTCTCTCTCTCTTCTGGGATAAAGTGTGTACCAGGGAACCGCTGCACACATTATACGTACGTTGATGAGGCGGGTTTCAATCTGGCAAAAGGTAGAAGGCGTGGAAGAAATTAGGGATGCACGATAATTATCGGGCCGATATCAGCAATTATGACGTCATCCCGATAAACCCGATAACGTTATTAATAGCTCCGATAATATAATATATTTTTTGGTAAAAGAAAATGCTGTGTGGGTGAATTGGAATGAAGTGCGTTTGTTTTGACTGTAGGCTCATCCCGTTTTGCCAGTACTGTGGTACGACTGACAGCGTGTGGTTTAAGAACAGGGCGTTTTACACAAATCGAGCGCTCCCTTTCTTGGCTGTGACGTAGGCACGTAAGTTTCTGAATCAGCGCGGACGTTAAAAACAAAGATGGCCGCGTCGGTACTCGGAATTTCAGAGGAAAAAGATCGCTTGCTATTTGTAATAAATGCAATGGAGAAGTTCCACAAGGAGGGAAAAGGGCAACAACTTGTAATACATCCAGCCTGACGGGTCACCTGCGGCATCACCACCGCTACGATGGTGTGTTATTGTGTTAACTTAGAAGCCTACGACGACGCGAGGAGCTAAGCAAAGCTAGCCCCTTCCATGGCTGTGATGCAACCCTCGGTTGAACGCAGTCACTTATTGCTCCATAGTAGCCAGGTTAATTTGCACCACCAAGGACTGCTTAAAAGCTAGCGGCTTGAGCCCTTGGGTCATTTCTGTCAAACTTCTTTAATTTAGCAAACGACTCGTCAATTGTCAGAATGCAGGTAGGTGAATTCCAATGGTTGAAGGCAATCACAGAGACAGAGATTGTTTACTCTTGAACAGGTTCGACTTTAATAGTAAGAACACAGAGTAAATTCTAAGAGAGAACAAGTGCTAAAAGCACAAGTGTAAGATAAGGTAAATGGGAGCTTATTGGAGGTCCACAGTAGAACCGTCCGCGTTATCCCCGAACGCAATTAGTGAAGACCTGACAATGGACAAGCAGAAGAGAGGTATGTTAAATAGAGACCAAATACCAACATTCCACACACACCCCCGTGACAGCCAATCAGGAACCACCCCTAAGTGACAGCACTAATTGACAGGGAAATGACAGGTGACAAGCCCAGTGACATATGCCAGGAATGTGGGTGGTCACCGACCGAGGTCGGTGTCCAGAACGTAACAGTACCCTCCCCCGACGAACGGCACCAGACGTTCACCTAGGAGCCTCGGGATTCAGCCGCCGGAAATCAACGATCAGGCTGGGATCTAAAATATCCCTTTGAGGCACCAAAGAACGCTCTTCTATCCCGTACCCCTCCCAATCCACCAAGAACTGAAACCCCCTACCCCTCCGCCTACAACCCAGTATCCTCCGCACCGTGTAAATGGGTTGACCGCCAATAAACCGGGGCGGAGGAACCACAGGCAGTGGCGGGGCCAAGGGCGATGAGAGGAATGGCTTCAACAGGGACACATGAAACGTCGGATGAACCCTCATAGAGCTCGGAAGTCGTAGCTTGTAAGCCACTGGATTAACCCGATGAATCACTTTAAATGGTCCTATAAAGCGAGGAGCCAGCTTCTTGGATTCCACCCGGAGAGGGAGATCCCGGGTGGAAAGCCAAACCCGCTGCCCTGGACGGTAAACTGGAGCCGGACGACGCTTACGGTTAGCCTGCCGTTGGGTACTAACCGAAACCTTCTGTAGCGCCTTCCGAACCTGTTTCCACGTCCTGCGACAGCGAGCCACATGTGCCTGGGCCGAGGGCACCTCCGCCTCCTGCTCCTGCTCGGGAAACAGAGGAGGTTGAAAACCATACTGGCACTGAAAGGGAGACATACCGGTAGAAGAGGAGAGAAGGGTATTATGCGCGTACTCAGCCCAAGCCAACCTCCTACTCCACATTGCCGGACTACCGGCAACGTAACACCTCAAGACCCCCTCCAAATCCTGGTTGACCCTCTCCGTCTGCCCGTTCGACTGTGGATGGAACCCAGACGACAGACTGACAGAGGCGCCGAGGCCGGCGGAAAACGCCTTCCAGAACCTGGAGGCGAACTGAGGACCCCGGTCCGACACGATATCTACTGGCAGCCCGTGGACCCGAAAGACATGCTGTATAATTAAATCAGCAGTCTCCCGGGCCGAAGGAAGCTTGGGGAGAGGGACAAAGTGAGCCGCCTTAGAGAACCGATCCACCACCACCAAAATGGTGGTGAATCCGTCCGAAAGGGGAAGACCAGAAATAAAGTCCAGAGATATGTGTGACCAGGGTCGTTTAGGAATAGGAAGTGGTCGGAGGAGACCCGCCGGTGCCCGTCGAGAGGTCTTACTACGTGCGCACACCGGACAGGCCGCCACAAAGGAACGCGTATCCCCCTCCACTGTCGGCCACCAGAACCTCCTACGGATAAATTCCAGGGTCCTGGTTGCCCCTGGGTGGCTGGTGAGGGATGACGCATGTGCCCACTGTAGCAAATGTGAGCGCGCCACCTTGGGAACATACGACCGTCCCGGAGGACCCCCACCAGGATCGGGCTCCCGCGTTAGCACCGACCTTACCACCTTCTCTATGCCCCAAGACACGGGTGCCAAAATCAAGGCCGGTGGAATAATGGGATGGGGCTGCTCCTCCCGCCCAGGAAGATCAAACTGGCGCGACAACGCGTCAGGTTTGATATTCTTGGAGCCGGGTCTATAGGAGATGGTATATCGAAATCGTGTGAAGAACAACGTCCACCTGGCCTGGCGAGCGTTAAGGCGTTTAGCCCCTTGGATGTAAGCCAAGTTCTTATGGTCAGTCCAAATAATGAAAGGATGTGCCGCCCCCTCCAACCAATGTCTCCACTCCTCCAGTGCCAATTTGATCGCCAATAACTCCCGATTACCCACGTCGTAATTACGCTCGGCTGGTGACAGACGGCGAGAAAAAAAAGCACACGGGTGCACTTTCCCATCCTTTAAGCATCTCTGAGAGAGCACCCCCCCCACCGCGACGTCAGAGGCATCCACCTCCACAATGAACGGAACCTCCGCGTCATGGCGGATCAATACAGGAGCGGATGTAAAACGACGTTTAAGATCGCAGAAGGCCGACTCAGCCCTAGGCGACCATTCAAAGCCAGGGAGAGAGGCCTTAGTGAGAGCTGTTAAGGGATTGGCTAAGGCGCTAAAATTGCGAATAAAGCGCCTGTAAAAATTTGCAAAGCCCAAAAACCGTTGTAACCCCTTGAGCGACGAAGGCCGTGGCCAGTCCAAAACTGCACTCACCTTGGCTGGATCCATGCGCAGATCGCCCTTCGTCAACACAAAGCCCAGGAAGGACACGGTGTCCGTGTGAAACACACACTTCTCAGCCTTAACGAATAGTTGATGCTTGAGGAGACGGTCTAGCACCTCCCGAACGTGCATTTGGTGTTGCACCATATCGCGAGAAAAAATCAGGATATCATCTAAGTAGACAAACACCGACACCCCAATCAAGTCTCGCAGCACGTCGTTAACCAGGGCTTGGAAGACTGCCGGAGCATTAGCCAAATCAAAGGGCATGACCAAATACTCATAGTGCCCATTGGGTGTGTTAAATGCAGTCTTCCACTCGTCTCCCTCTCTAATCCTGACCAGGTTGTATGCATTACGTAAGTCAAGTTTAGAAAAGACCTGTGCCCCCTGTAAGCACTCAAAGGCCGTGTCCATGAGGGGTAAAGGATATCGGTTCTTGATGGAAACGTCATTCAATCCCCTATAATCAATGCATGGGCGCTGATCCCCATCCTTTTTATCAACAAAAAAGAAGCCAGCGCCGGCAGGGGAAGTGGAAGGGCGTATGTGCCCCGCAAGCAATGCCTCCTCTATGTAGGTGTTCATGGCCAAGGTTTCGGGGCGTGAGAGAGAGAACATTCGCCCGCGAGGTGGGGAGGTACCGGGTAGAAGATTAATGGGACAGTCGTATGATCTATGAGGCGGAAGTGCTTTAGCACGCGTCTTGCTAAAAACGTCCGCCAGGTCCCAATAGATCTCAGGCACCCCTATTAAATCGGGATTAGAGGGTAGATCAGAATCTGCCACGCTCCCCACCATCCTGGAGAAAGAGGGAGGAGACAAAAGAGAAGAGGGGGGGGGAGACAAGGGTTTGGGCAAACTCCCGCTGACGATCGACTTGACGTCGGCCGCCGTTGAGAGTTCGCCCGTGCTCCAATTAATGACACGAACACATGACGACAACCAGGGATGACCCAACACCATGACAGAATAGGGGGAAAAGATGACAAAAAAAGTAACCCATTCCCACTCCCCACCCTCCACCCGGATGTGTAAGGGAACTGTGCGCTGGGTGACGCTCCCACTGCCCAGGGGCCGACCGTCCAGGGCATAGACTGGTAAGGGAACCCCTAAGTCCTCCACCGGGGTTCCCCACTCCTTCACCAGTCCCACGTGAATAAAATTGCCCGCCGCCCCTGAGTCAATGAGAGCCTTAGTTCCCCTAATGTCACCCCCACAGTTGATCGCCACCTCAAAAAATGTGCGAGAATCCGTGGTTTTGGCAGGAATGAGCCCACCTGCTGGCGCCCTCTCGAGGCCCGACGGCGCACCTTCCATCCCCGATTGGCGCCGAGCCGATACAGCCTGGACCCGACAGCTGCCGAAGCGGTGACCGGTGCGGCCGCACCGGAAGCAGCGTCGCTCTTTGATGAAGCGCTGCCGCTCGTTGTCCGAGAGCGACATCGCTCCAAGCTGCATGGATTCATCACCCAGTGGCCCACTCGTGTAATGCATGGAATTATCAACACCAGGAGAAGAAGGAAAACATACCTGGGGCTGGGTGTTGTTGACATGCTCCTTCTCCCTCTCCCGGTGCCGATTATCCATCTTGATGGTGGTGTTGATCAGCACTTCCAGCTGCTCGGGGATCTCACGCGCGGAGAGAGCATCTCGCATCCGCGCTGAGAGTCCCCTGACGAACAGAACCACGCAGACGTTCTCCGCCCAAGCTGTCTCCCGAGCCAAGATCAGAAATTTTATAGCATAAGCTGCGACTGTGCGGAGGCCCTGCCGGCAGTCGAGAAGACGACCACCAGCCTCGAAGATCGAGAGTACCCGGGAAGTATCGAATACTCTTCTCAATTCCCGGGTAAAGGCGTCCAGACTGTCGCAGATTATCGCCCCTGCCTCTAATTCCGCCGTAGCCCAGGAGAGAGCTTCGCCGGTGAGCAGTGTGATAATATACGCTACCTGCGCTGTCTCCGATGGAAATGATCGTGGTTGCAGCCGGAAAACGAGTAGACACTGGGTGATGAATTCCCGACAACCATCCGGTGATCCGTCATAGCGAGCGGGCGCCTGCAGATGTGGTTCGCGGGACCGCTCCTGGACCCCGAACCCCCCCCGACTTTCCTCTGCGTGGAGCGCTGCTTCCCCCGCTGCCGACTGCACACCAGCCACTCCTTCTTGGGCTTGTCGAGCTGTGGCCAACGCCGACTGCGCCACCGCTTGGGATGATCCGACGACCCCATTGAGTCGGATTAACTCGGCGCTGACCAGCTGCTGATGTTCTTCCATCCGTGTCTGGGCTGCTCCCTGCGTCCGGAGCATCTCCATGATGGCCTCCATGGAATTCTGATGGTCAGGTCTTCTGTCAGAATGCAGGTAGGTGAATTCCAATGGTTGAAGGCAATCACAGAGACAGAGAGTGTTTACTCTTGAACAGGTTCGACTTTAATAGTAAGAACACAGAGTAAATTCTAAGAGAGAACAAGTGCTAAAAGCACAAGTGTAAGATAAGGTAAATGGGAGCTTATTGGAGGTCCACAGTAGAACCGTCCGCGTTATCCCCGAACGCAATTAGTGAAGACCTGACAATGGACAAGCAGAAGAGAGGTATGTTAAATAGAGACCAAATACCAACATTCCACACACACCCCCGTGACAGCCAATCAGGAACCACCCCTAAGTGACAGCACTAATTGACAGGGAAATGACAGGTGACAAGCCCAGTGACATATGCCAGGAATGTGGGTGGTCACCGACCGAGGTCGGTGTCCAGAACGTAACAGTCAATAGCTGGCTTTGGATTCACAGCAGCTTCTAGCTTCTAGCTTCTAGGTTCTAGCTTCTAGCTTCTAGCTTGTTGCAGGTGACTTGTTGTGGTGGTGATGTGTCCACTCAAAGCCTTTTTTTCAAGGCTCCGCTTTGAAAAAAGAAGAACAAAAAGCTTCGAGCGTCTTAGGTTGGATGTATTATAAGTTGTTGACGGATTGTGAATTTTCATTTGGAAAAATAAATATGGTCACTTTATCAGTCAATACTGTTGTCTTGGCTTTTGTTTCTGTTGTCTGGTTAGGTCACATTTAAGTTGGTGTTAAGTTATTGTCCTGGGAAGTCTTTTTATGTATTATTATTGTATTGTGATATGTTTTGTTTCATGTTGAAAAAAAAATATATATACATTAAGAAAAAAGATTATAATACAATAAATATCGGTTATCGATATCAGTTATCGGCCTGAGGAGCATAAAGTTATCGATATCGGTATCGGTGTCAAAAAATCAATATCGTGCATCCCTAGAAGAAATCACATTGGACAGAGAGCAACCATTGATGTCCCAGACCAACAAGGAGGGAATATTACAATGTGTACAGTGTGTACAGTAATGTGTAACTGTAGATGTCAAATGGCTGTGCAAATAGTGTTTAGTGCTGTCTTGAGCATTTTCAGGTAGTGTCACCAATATCTGACTTTTTTGCATTGGAAAACACTTACAAAGTGATCTGTCATAATGAAAACATGACAAAGCCATTTGACTATCTTGTTCATAAACAATGGTGTCAGGTCTTTTCATTTTGAAGAAACTGACACTTTCATTGACATGAATACTTGCTTTTGAAGAAGGAACTATCCATTTTGAGCAAGTGACACGCTTTTGCAGGTTATCAACTAGGTTTTGCAGTTTGTACTAATTGTTTTGAGAAATGCACTAACAGTTATGAGAACTTTAATTCTGATCTGAGAAATGCACCAAAGCAATTGAGAAAAACTGTAATCAGAAACGACCCCCCCCCCCCCTTTCATGCATTCATGATGGAACATAATATACCGATCATATGCATTTGGATTTTTTATTGTAGCGTGTATAGCAGGGGTAGGCAACCCTAGGCACGCGTGCCTGCGGGGACATTTTCATAGGCACAGGGGGCAGCATACATTTTTTTTTTTTATTTAAAAATATATAATTTTTTTTAATTTTTTTTTTGCTTTGAACTACTATAGTGACATATTTTGCACTGTTGTTGCATTTATCTTGTTGAAATCCTCCCACAGGTTCTTTTTACTACCACATATTTAATTGAGACCCTTTATTTGTTTATTATTTCAATTTAGCTGGAAATACATTGCTACATCATTCAGTAACATTTGCAGAGCCTTATAAGAAAAACATTATTACGGTCACCATTGTGACCAGTGGGATTAATCAACAAATTTGATTGTTTATTTTTCTATTTCATTGAACATTGCACATGTTAAAAGCAATTTTTTTACTCAAAATGTGAGTATTACCAAGTCAACTTGTGTTCTTAAAACAATGACAATAAACATAGTTTTATTAGGTTGAAATAATGTGGTTGTGTACTTATTTTCTGTTAACTTATTATGGATTGAAAACTGAAAACCTTAATGCACAGTAACTGAACTCAATATTTTTAAGTTCTGGTAACTTATTATTATTTATTTTTTTACAGTGTAGTCTTACGATCAATCAAAACTTATTTACACGATATACCTCACATTCACCCTCCATTCACATCCTGGTGTTCTCCTGGTGTTCTCCATTAGGCCTCTAGGTGGAGCTATGACAGCACACGTACAGTACACACACCGATGGTGTGTGATGTGTCCAAAAATGAATGGGCAAATGTGAGTGAAATGGTTGCACTGTATGCAGCTGTTTGTCTGCATTGCACCCCCCCCCCCAACTCAGATTTAGGGTTGATACAACCATCATAATAATATTGTTAATAATAACAATAACAATAATGATGTAATAATGTAAAAATTATCATTAAAAATACCTGATTATGAGAAAAAAAAATTACGATGCATGGAATATTGTTGAGGCACACTAGTTACAACTATATTTCAAACAGGCACTCCATGTCAAAAAGGTTGCTGACCCCTGGTGTATAGGGACGAAATGCCAATGGATTAAGTATAATATGCATCGCGGCCTATTACTAGCCTCCCAGGAATTACCCTAAACCGCTCTAAAACCATACTTATACATTTACATGTACATTTAGTCATTTAGCTGACGCTTTTATCCAAAGCGACTTACAAGTTCTGTACGACAAGACAGCAAGAAGGGTACAACTCTATCAGCTGAGTAACAATGTTTATCAAAGTGTTGCGTGTTACAGTGTAGGTTAGTGTATTAGGACAAGTGCATGACAGTAAGGTTAGTCAGGGTTAGATTTTTATTTTTATTTTTTTTATTATTATCATTTCAGATAATGGTTGAATAAGTGAGTCTTTAGTCGACGGCGAAAGATTGGACGGGATTCGGCTGTCCTAACTGGGGTGGGTAGTTCATTCCACCATTGTGGGGCAAGGACTGAGAATAGGCGGCTTCTCTTTGATGACCCTCCGGGAGCTTGGATAGGAGTAGGTCTGAGGCGGCCAGAAGATGCAGAGCGTAGGGGTCTTGAGGGTGTGTAGTTAGAGACCATTGACCGGAGGTAGGCGGGAGCGGTTCCCTTTGCCGCACGGTATGCTAGGTCGAGGGCCTTGAAGCGGATACGTGCAGCAATGGGGAGCCAGTGCAGGTCCCTAAGAAATGGGGTGACATGGGCCGACTTCGGTAGGTTTGAGATCAGGCGGGCCGCTGCGTTTTGAATGAGTTGAAGAGGCTTGGTGGCAGTGGCCGGGAGGCCAGCTAGCAGTGCGTTGCAGTAGTCGAGGCGGGAGATGACTGTTGATTGGACGAGGAGTTGGGTGGCTTCTTTTGTCAGGAAGGGGCGGATCCTTCTGACGTTGCTCAGGAGGAATCTGCAGGTTCTGGTTGTCGCTGCGATGTGAGCAGAGAAGTTCAACCACGGTATAAAACGGAATGTATGGATGGAAAAATTATTTCTTTTTCACATCTTGAACGATAGATACTCGATGCCAAATGGGCCATATTATTGCATCCATAGCTATAATATATATATATAGTTATAGCCCTGCAAACAAGGTGAGCGACTCCATAGGTTAATGCGTTGGCAGCACATAGTCATATCCCGTTCCCAAGGTGGCGGTCAATGAGTTAAAAAAGGCTGTTGTTCCTAACTGAACACATACAGCTGTGTACAACAACAAACATGTGTATAATACCACTACAGTACAATACCACTACAGTACAATACCACTACAGTATAATACCACTAGAGTACAATAGCACTACAGTATAATACCACTACAGTATAATACCCAGTGTTCGAATTATGAGGGGGCCAATGGGGGCTCAGCCCCCATAGCTAGAGTCTGAGCCCCCATAGTCAAGACCCCCTGTGGGGGTCTCTCAAAAATGTATATACTTTTTTTTTTTTTTTTTTATGTACGAATTAGTATTATTTATGTTACCTAAATAAATTGTTAATAGATCATATTTTTCTTTTCGGTTTTTAAAAGAACTGAGTAATTAATGTTGTGGAATAGGCTGCATTTCATCTCCAAGCCGCTATGTGTCGCCCATGAGCGTCGCCCATAAGTTTAACGCTACTCCAACCTAGTGAAGAAGAAGCAGCAAGCAGCTGCTGTAAACAGAAGGCTGCCGGTCCGTGTCCTGCAACTGAAAACTTAAACACTAAACAGTACGCCACATGCCGCCAAAAAAAAGGCTCAACCCGCCGCAAGGCTGTACAAAGCTGGACAGCTTTGGTTTTATAAAAAGGCCAAAGACTGACGCTGTTAGTGCAGCAGCTAGCAGCGCTACTGTCACTGAAGTTGACACTGCTAGTGCTAGTACTAGTGTTAGCTCTGCTGCTCCTGTGCGCAGTGCACCTGTTATTGTTAACGCGCCGGTTGGCGTCTAGTTTTTTACCAAACGGTTCGTGCGTTTTGCTAATCTGATTGGCCACGCACGTTTCTGGTCATGTGACATGTGCGCCCAATCGCGTGACGAGCAGTGTCTTAGCCCATTTCCTCGTCGAACAGCCTGCAAACGACCTAACGCCTAGTTTATCACTGGTTAAGCTTAGGCGACTCTTTCGCAGTTGGGTTAGAGTTTGAAATCAGGGCTGGCGTTCTATCGCCATGCTCTAAGACAAAAAAAAATAAATATAGCTGTTTATTTGCCAAGGAGGGATGCATTGGCTGCCTTCCATGTAAAAACGCCAAGACATTAAATAAATCATTTGGAGCCCATTTGGCAGAGCAGCAGAATGGGACTGTGACTAGCTCTCAGAGCAAGAAGTTGAGGAAGAAAATATACTTGCACAGTGATAGCATTGCTCATGATGTGGTGGCTGTAGCTCAGGAGGTAGGGCTAGTCGTCACTACTCGCTTTGGATAAAAGAGGTCAGTGGTTTGAATCCCGGCTCTTCCAGTCTGCATGTCGGTGACATGCTGGAGTAGTTACATTTCTTCTTGTTGTTCTAAGAAGATGCTGCTACTTCTAATTTATTTTTCATTCAGTTCTTGATTACCTGTGCATATTTGTTTATAACATTATTTATTTTGATTTATACAAGTATTTATTTTATGTTCATTTTATTATCAGATGATAATGTTACTTACTGTATCCTGATAAATGAGGCTGTTGTGCCATACAACTATTTATTTTCCATTCGATTATTTTGTTAGTTTTTGATTTATAGGTGAAGAGACAAATACATGTTAATTCAAAATCATAAATTTGGTCTAATTTTTCAAATTAAATTGTTGTATTTTATCAGATGCAAAATGCAAATAAGTAAATATGGCATTATATATCAGAGGTGAGTAAGAAAATGAACAAATATTGATGGTTAAGAATGAGACTGAATAATGACATCACACAATAGTCTAATGATTAGACTGTTGTGTGATGTCATTATTACTTAGTATTAGACTAATCCTAATGAGATATTCCTCTAAATATGACTTTGAAAACAGCCACAATTTCAGGAAAAAAATTGGAAAAAAATAAAATTCAGGGGGCCCCCATAGCTCTCAGGTGATAATTCGAACCCTGATAATACCCACTACAGTATAATACCACTACAGTACAATACCACTAATACCACTACAGTACAATACCACTACAGTATAATACCACTACAGTATAATACCACTACAGTGCAATACCACTACAATACAATACCACTACAGTATAATACCACTACAGTATAATACCACTACAGTATAATACCACTACAGTATAATACAATACAGTACAACATTAGGACCGAAGTATAAACCAGCAACATGAAGAGGACTTATGCATTTGGATCAGAAAAAAAGATGAAGAGGAAAAAAGTAAGTAAAGTATTTGTAAAGCCTGAACGCTAACGTTAGCTAGCCGAATTCGTTAGCTAATGTTAGCTTAAATTACATCACAATGATCACATGTGGTAAATAAGCTTTGAGCTCTGGGACCTTTTCATGTAGTTTGCAGCATCGTAAATGTCTCAATTTATTTCTCTCTCTCTCTCTCTTTCTCTCACCCCCCCCCCACACACACAAAGGCAGTTGCATGTACATTGAAAGACACATCACAGCTGCCCTCATGGAATTACACACACACACACACACACGCACGCACGCACGCACGCACGCACGCACGCACGCACGCACGCACGCACGCACACACACACACACACACACACACACACACACACACACACACACACACACACACACACACACACACACACACACACACACACACACACACACACACACACACACACACACACACACACACACACACACACACACACACACACACACACACACACACACACACACACACACTATTTATTTACTATATTTAGGATCCCCATCAGCTTTTGCACTTGACAAGCTATTACCAGGAAGCTATTCTTCCTGGTAAGTACACGTTGTGTCAGGATATCCCTGATGTTTCCTCTTGCCACTAGGTGGTAGCAGATATCTATCAGTGAAATGCCTGAGCAAAGAGATTTAAGCTGTCTTTTAAAGATGTCTAGCGAGTTGGCTTCTCTCATGTTTTGGGGTAGTTTGTTCCATAGTTTTGGTGCATAGTTGATAAAGGCTGCATTACCCATCCTCTTTTGACTGCTTCTGGGAGCCTCTAGTAGTCCAGCAGCTGATGATCGCAGTGTTCTTGCTGGTGTGTAATTTATTCGAGTGTTGGCGATGTAGCTAGGTCCCTGTCCATTTAGAGCTTTGTATGTAAGGAGAATGACCTTAAAGTAAATTCTAAATGTTACAGTGTAAAGCAGCTAAGACTGGACTAATGTGCTCTCTCCTTTTGGTTCTAGTTAGCAGTCGGGCTGCAGAGTTTTGGATTAGCTGAAGCCTCTCTGTGGTTTTCTTAGGGAGACCTGTGAAAAGTGCATTACAGTAGTCTAACCGGCTAGATATGAATGCATGAATTAGCTTCTCAGCATCGTTCTGATTAATAAATGGTCGTACTTTTGCTATATTTCTGAGATGGAAGAACGATGTTTTCGTCACTTTGCTAATATGAGAATTGAAGTTCACTTCTGAATCTATGATAACCCCGAGACTAGTGACCTCAGATTTGATCCAAGGGGTTAGTCCCCCCAGGTCCGTGAGAATGTTGTACTGTTGCGTGGCTCCTGCACCACACGGTGTGTGATGGGGGAGTCTGGTGTTACGGCTGCCACTAGCTACAGTGGTCAGCAGGGGGACTCGAGGCCTCTTCTGTTGAATGCACAGCAAGGGTTACCCCGGCCTCGCTTTCGCCAGGCGGGGTATCACGCTGATGCCTCCCACTCCCGTGAGAGCGGCAGTGGTCTGCAAAGAAGAGGCGAGCGTGATTTGGGTGATAGCAATATCACTGCAGGGCTTCGGCGTGTAGGAGCCCATGGGGCTCTCATGCCTTGCGTGTCTAGCTGTAGAACAACTCCTCAGCATGCGCTAGAGGGGTGTTCAGGGGGGGGGGGGGGGGGTCAACCAGGTTGATGACAGCTTCTCCCGTATCGAACCGGCCCTTTCTGTCGGGGTCCCCCCTTGGGTGCGTCGCACAGCGGGAGGGACCGGGCCAACTATCTACTGTTCCTTGCGGCCCAGCGTCAGTTGACGGCGGGTGCGCTGTGGGATTATTTTCACATATGGCGACAAGAATGCCGTTTGGGGGTGTGGATAGAGAGAACGTTGAAAGAGGGGCTTGTGTTGCAGTTCGCGCAACCCC
Source organism: Notolepis coatsorum (assembly GCF_963971535.1). NCBI lineage: Eukaryota > Metazoa > Chordata > Actinopteri > Aulopiformes > Paralepididae > Notolepis > Notolepis coatsorum. Next base: position 127,063,816 of record NC_140168.1, read on the forward strand.
AACCTACGTTCTCAGGTTTGGTGCCAACCCTATTGTCAGGGTCAGAAGCAGTGACAGCCCTGGCCGACGAGATCCGATCTCTGTTGGCGAAGCAGGCCGTAGTCGTGGTCCCGAGAGAGGACGCGATGTCAGGCGTCTACTCCCGTTATTTTCTGGTGCCCAAGAAAAAGGGGGGGGTCAGACCTATACTGGATCTGTCCGCGTTCAATCGGTTGATTGTAGCGAGACCGTTCAGGATGTTGACCGTCAAACTCCTTCTGCTTGCTGTCAGAAGGGGAGACTGGTTCACCTCCATAGACCTGAACGATGCGTATTTTCACATCCCGATTTTCCCTCCTCACAGGAAGTTCCTGCGGTTCCTGTTTCAGGGCGTAGAGTACGCTATTCTCTGGCTCCCTGCACATTCACCACGTGCGTAGCGACTGCGCTGGAGCCTCTACGTCATCGGGGAATACGGGTTCTGTTCTATCTCGACGACATTCTACTCCTCAGTTGTTCGGAGGAGGTTGCCAGGTCTCATACCAGGCTGGGTTTTGCTGTGAACTGGAAGAAGAGTACGCCTATTCCCAGTCAACAGGTGGAGTACTTGGGCTTGACGTTGAGGTCAAGGCCCATGATTGTAACCCTCTCGGAGCAGCGGCGGGTGTCTATCCTTCGCACGCTCAGGGGTTTCCATCTGGGAGGGACGGTCACGGCGCTGCAAGTGATGCGCCTGCTCGGTATGATGGCATCTGCTCACATGGTGGTTCCTCTTGGCCTCCTCTTCATGAGGAGGATACAGAGGTGGTTTTTCTCTATGGGAATAGATCTGGTGAGGGACAAATGGAAACGGTTGACGGTTCCTTTGTCGATATGGGGAGATCTCGCCCATTGGAGGAGGCTGGGTATCCTCACCATTGGGGTCCCCATGGGCAGCAGGCGCTCACACGTCACGGTCTTCACCGACGCCTCTCTCACGGGTTGGGGAGGGACGTGTCGGACCCACGCAGTGGGGGGCAGTGGACGAAGGTCCGTGCTGGCCCGTCTACCCTGCACATCAATGTGTTGGAATTGAAGGCGGTCCTCCTGGTCCTCAAACGGTTCGACCACCTGGTGGTAGGCGAGCACGTTTTGGTCAGGACAGACAGTATGACGGCAGCGGCGTATATCAACAGGCTCGGGACTCATTCCATCCACCTGCACCGGGCGGCAGTCGAACTTTGGCTATGGGCATCTCGCAGGCTGCGCAGTCTGAGGGCGCTCCACATCCCTGGTGCAGAGAATGTGGGCGCGGATATGATGTCTCGGGGGGCGGTCCTCGTTACGACGAGTGGGAACTCTGCCCCGACATAGTCAGACAGATCTGGGATCGTTTCGGGGAGGCCTCGATAGATCTGTTTGCGAGCCGACGCTCTCACAAGTGCCCCTTGTGGTTCTCGGTCAGTCGAGCAGATCATCGCCCCTTGGGGGTGAATGCCTTCTCGATCTTTCCATGGCCGCCCGGTCTTCTGTACGCCTTTACTCCTGTACAGCTGTTGGGTCAGCTGTTGGAGCGGATACGGAGGGAGCGCAGGACGGTGATTCTGGTCGCACCGGACCGGGGCACGGCAGTGTGGTTTCCGGTCTTGATCCAGCTACTCGTCGCTCCGCCTTGGGTTATTCCTTGGTCGGCGACGGCCCTCTCTCAGCAACACGGGTCGCTGTTCCAGTGCCCGGTGTTTGGCCAACGCCTGTTGGTGTGGCTGGTGAGAGGGTAGGTCTGGAGAGGATGGACCCTTCTGTGGTTAATACCATCCGGAATGCGCATGCTCCCTCCACTGTCGCGCTTTACGCGGGCAGATGGCGTATGTTCCAAGAGTGGTGTAAGGCGGGGGGCCAGGACCCAGTCTCCTGCCCCCTGGATGCTGTCCTTAGTTATCTTCAGTCTCTCCTTGGTAGACTGTCGGCTTCGACGGTGAGGGTATATGCAGCAGCTATATCCTCCTATCATGAGGGGTTTGAGGGGGATGTCTTGTTCAGCCACCCTCTTGTGAAGCGTTTCCTGCTTGGCGCTCGACGCGTTAAGCCGGTGCAACGCTCTTTGGCTCCGAGTTGGGATCTTCAATTGGTCCTCGGTCGGTTGTCCTTGGCCCCGTTTGAGCCGCTTGAGCAAGCGCCGTTGGGACAGTTGTCCTTCAAAACCGCGTTCTTGCTGGCTGTCACCTCCGCTAAACGCGTGGGTGAGCTCTGTGCCCTTTCGGTACGTCCAGAGTGCCTGTCTTTTCGTTCCGATTGCGGTGCCACTCTGCGGCCTAATCCTGCTTTCGTGCCTAAGAATATCCAGAGTTCCTTCCGCTCCAGGGATATTGTGGTTCAGGCGTTTCGTCCGCCCCCTCACGCTAGTGAGTTAGATGCGGGCCTTCACCTGTCATGTCCGGTCCGTGCTTTGGGAATTTACCTCAGCCGTACTCAGGACTTCAGGGTTACCGATCAGCTTTTTGTCTGTCACGGTGGTTCTCGTGCCGGTAAGGCACTATCGAAACAGCGCCTGTCCCATTGGTTGTGCGAGGGCATTGCCCTCTGCTACACGTTGGCCGGGCTGGATCCCCCTGGGGGCGTCAGGGCGCACTCCACTCGTGGGGTGGCTGCCTCTGCCGCTCTGCTGGGTGGGGCCTCTGTGGAGGACATCTGTGCTGCAGCTTCATGGTCCTCCCCGGGCCCCTTTGTAAGGTTTTACCTCATGGACATGACCGGGGGTTCTGTCTCCCAGGCGGTTCTGGGGTCTGTGGCCTTTCCTGCTTCCCGTCCTTTGGTAGGGTAGCAGGAGTGTGTGGGTATGGGACACAGTGTGATAGTTCACACGTGGTTCCGCCTGTGCTGTGTGTTCAAGGGGTTCTAGTTCCCTCTTGCTCGCACTCGGGTGGAGTTGACTGCGCCCCCCCTTCATTAGGAAGGATGGGGTGACGGGACTCCCCAACCCCTTGATGTGGGCTTACGGGTCCTCAGGGGGTGCATTTGTCAGGCCTCGCGTCCGCTCTACCCCATATCTCGATCGGCTTAAGAGCGGGACGCGATGGCCAAGTACGATAATATAATGTAAGGTTATGTATATAACCTAGTTATATGAGTACTGGCTGAGCGTCCCGCTCTTAACGGCCCTGAGTCCCCGTTTTGAGGAATCTTTTCCTGGAAACAGGTTTTTTGGCGAGGAAGAGTGTTTGGTGACCATGCCTAGTGTCTTATAGGCTACGCCTCCATAGGGGCGGGACCCGGCAGGTGTGGGCGTATTTGTTTTTCGTTAGTGGAGTACAGTAGGTACATGAGATAAGGGATATCTCGATAGGCTTAAGAGCGGGACGCTCAGCCAGTACTCATATAACTAGGTTATATACATAACCTTACGTTAAAGCATCTTTGTATATATCACAGCATATGGTGGTTTTTGTTTTTCTCCATTTTCGCTCCGCTGCATGACATTTCCTTTTTTCTTTGTTGACCGTATTATAGTTCAACCAGGGCAAGGCTCTAGTTTTCTTCTTTTTCGTTTTTAATGGGGCGACAGAATTTAATATAGATGACATTGCATCATTGAGATTTTCTACCATTTCATTTAGAGAGCTGTCATGATTGTGTGGTTCATGTAGTCTGATAAGATCAATGAACTTTGATTCAGCCTTGTCGTTTAGGAGTCTCTTTTGAACTATGATTTATTTTTTTGTTTTAGTAAGGGTTATTTGAGTATCAAAAAATATACAGTAATGTCGGAGAGAGGTAATTCAGTTATTGAGATATTTGTTATGCTTAGCCCAGTTGTTGTTATAACTAAGTCTAGTGTATTCCCAAGCCTGTGAGTTGCATTTGTTATATGCTGTATTAGGTCAAAGCTATCCAGTAGATTTTTTAGTTCTATAGTTTTGGAGTCTGTTTTCTTTAATCAGATAATTTACTAAGAATATTTTATTATTCAGTGATCTGACATTTAGGAGGGCTAATTTTATTTGTTGGACTTCTTTAGAGGAGGTCTGCTTTGGCTTGACCTTGATGGCCCTGAGGTTAATAGCAGGTAAACACATTGATGGCGTATATTTTTCACCATGCCATTGGCTGGTTATGATTACCGGTATGTTTTGAGAGATGGCATGGCAATTGTGCTATACTGCACCGTACTGACTGTACTGTGCTTTCGGGGACATTTGATCAGACGAGATGGCCTTGTGTGATATGTGGGGGGGGGGGGGGGACGCCTTGTGCTGCTGCTGCACCTCGTGGCGAGATTGTGTCCTTTGTGATTATCTCTCGTGCTGGTATGAGTTTGATATTCTTGGAGGCCATTAAGGTATGACGCATGTTTGCTGCTAGACGCCTCGAACCTAAGCGATTTGGGAAGAAGCCATTTCTTTGAAAACGTTCTGGGTTATTCCAGAAAACATTGAAGTTGTCAATGAATTTCAGGCCATGTATAAGACATGCAGACCCTAACCATGAATAAAAATGTAGGAGTCGACTAAAGGCTTCTTGTCCTCTGCGAAAGCATGCAATTGGTCCACTGATGGACACATCAGTGTCTATGTACACAGACTGATGTTTGTCTAGTGTGTTCATTAAACATGTGAAATCGTCTTTCAAAGTCTCTGTGCCAGTCATTTTTCTTTCCAACAGTTTTAGGGCCGTTTGTTTTTGGGCTAGGCCTAGCCTGCCGGTTCTTACCACAGTCCTGTGGCCTTGGTGAAGCCTTCACTATTGCCTTCTCAATAGCCGGCATGTTAACACTGGTCCCGTACCTTCGGTGTTGGCTACCGTGACGTTCTCCTCTGCGCATGGTAGTCTCTTTGCTGTTAGCCGTTAGCTCGGTCTGGGTCGTGTTTGCTAGCCGTGTCGCTCGTGGCTCTGTTTTCCTCGTTGTCTCGTCGTTAGCGTGTGCTCCGATGTGCCGGCTGTTAGCTTCGCTAGCATTAGCGTGAGCTCCGGCATACAAGCTGTTTGCTTCGCTAGTGTTAGCGTGAGCTCCGGTATTCCTGCTATTAGCGTCGTTAGCGTGAGCTCCGTTCCGCTCGCTGTTTGCTTCACTAGCGTCGTTAGCCACGCTTCTATGTCTCTTTGCTTTTGGTGTTGATATGCGTGTTTCCGAGAGTAGGTTGAAACTATTTCCTGGCGGTACCGGGGGCGAGGTAATAGTCGTGTTCCTGGTTCGTTTATTTCTCCTTTTATCCTTGACGGTGATCCACTGCTTTGGTGTAGCTCCTTGCTTGTGCCAGGGACCGTCTTTTGGGTGGTGCTGTTCTGTAACTAGCCTAGGCCAGGTCTCAATCATGGTAGCATTGGCTATATTTGTAGTAGCTTCAAAAATAGAATCAATGAGTCGCTCATCCTGTTGGATTTGGTGCAGGATAGTAACTCGAGCCTCCAGCTCTACAATCCTTTTACTCATCCTCATGCAGCTAGTACATTCTGTGGGAGAGCCGAGTCCCGGCATCTTCCCTTATTAATTGTCTTTTTAGGTTAGGCTAAACTGAAGCTAAGCTAGGTACTTAGCTGGTGATGGTGGGTCTTGTTTTCTTTCAGCCGGGGTCTTTATGAAGTATTCTCGCCTTTCATAAATATCTTCGCCTTCAGCAGTGCCTGATATAGTCCTTTGTGTGTAGCTGATAAGACGGAGACTTCTTCATCTCGTTGGTCCTCCCACGGAGAGATCTCGCTACTCTCCTTTCGGCGAAGTACTGCGGTCATAAATCTAAATAAATAAATTCACAGTTCTGGAGAAGTACCATAGGAACTGGGAGTTAACATACAGAGTATTTAGAGTTGAAAGGGCTATAATAAATCATTAAGGTAGCGATAGGTAGAAAAACACGGAGCGACAGTGAAAATCAGCTTGCATAGCAGAAGCAGCCCCAACCTCTTTCCTCTCCTTGTCCTCTCTATCTCTTCTGTCTGTCTGTCTGTCTGTCTGTCTGTCTGTCTGTCTGTCTGTCTCTCTGTCTGTCTGTCTGTCTGTCTGTCTGTCTGTCTGTCTGTCTGTCTGTCTGTCTGTCTGTCTGTCTGTCTGTCTGTCTGTCTGTCTGTCTGTCTGTCTGTCTGTCTGTGTGTCTGTCTGTCTGTCTGTCTGTCTGTCTGTCTGTCTGTCTGTCTGTCTGTCTGTCTCTCTCGATATCTCAGCCCCAACCTCTCTCTCTCTCTCTCTCTCTCTCTCTCTCTCTCTCTCTCTCTCTCTCTCTCTCTCTCTCTCTCTCTCTCTCTCTCTCTCTCTCTCTCTCTCTCTCTCTCTCTCTCTCTCTCTCTCTCTCTCTCTCTCTCTATCTCTCTCTCTAGTATTTCGACATGTACATGGCTATCCCAGTGGTGTAGTGTAGTTTGTAGACCAGGCCCATTGCAAGTTGCTGTAATATGTCGTCTACTCTAAGCCATCCTAGGTTGTCAAAATGTGCAGGGGTAAGGTGGGTTTTATGAGTAAGGCCAAGCAGTAGTCTGACCAGTTTGTTTTGTGATGTTTGTAGCCTTGTTTTTAGGGCCTTTGACGTGCTTTGGTACCATGAGGTGCAAGCATACTCGTAGTACCCTTGAATGAGTGCTCCTGCCAGAGTCTTCAGGGTATTCTTGTTTACCAGAGAGGAGATCCGGTACAAGAATTTTGTTCATTGGTTGACTTTTTTGATTACATTGGTTGCCATTTTGTCACAGGAAAGATTTGCCTCTAGGATGGAACCCAGGTAGGTAATTTCATCTTTCCTTTTCATTGTCAACTTCACTTCACCTAATATGTTTTAATCTGGTCAGATGCGCTGTCACCTAATATGTTTTCATCTGGTCAGGTGCGCTGTCACCTAATATGTTTTCATCTGGTCAGGTGCGCTGTCACCTAATATGTTTTCATCTGGTCAGGTGCGCTGTCACCCAATATGTTTTCATCTGGTCAGGTGCGCTGTCACCTAATATGTTTTCATCTGTGTCTGGTTAGGTGTGCCGTCACGCGTCACCTAATATGTTTTCATCTGTCTGGTCAGGTGCGCCGTAACCGAATATGTAATTTTTTGCATCTGTGTCTGGTCAGGTGGAGCCGTCACCTAATGTTAATATGTTTTCATCTGTGTCCACTGACCACGGACACACACAGTGGGGGATCTTTTAAAAATATAATTTTTGCTTCACCAAAAAATTTGGTCAGCAGCCGCCACTCGTACAATACCACTACAGTATACTACCACTACAGTATAATACCACTACAGTACAATACAATACAGTATAATACCACTACAGTATAATACAATACAGTATAATACCAATACAGTACCATACCAATACAGTACAATACCAATACAGTACAATACCACTACAGTACAATACAATACAGTATAATACCAATACAGTACAATACCAATACAGTACAATACCAATACAGTACAATATCAATACAGTACAATACCACTACAGTATAATACCACTACAGTACAATACCACTACAGTACAATACAATACAGTACAATACTACTCCAGTACAATACCACTACAGTACAATACCACTACAGTATAATACAATACCAATACCAATACAGTACAATACCAATACAATACAATACCAATAATAATAATAATAATTCATTTTATTTGTATAGCGCTTCTCAAGAACCCAAGGTCGCTGACAGTAGACAAAACAAAGAAAAACAAATAAACAAAAGGAACATAAGACCACAGGGGAAACAGGGGAAACAGCATGCGATACACAGAAACATAGAGCCACAGTAACAAACATCAAAACAGGTTGGAGGGGGGGAGTTATGGGTGGGGAAGGTTGAAGGCTAGGGAGAACAGGTGGGTTTTGAGGCAGGATTTGTACAATACCAATACAGTACAATACAATACCAATACCACTACAGTACAATACCAATACAGTACATTAGTGTAGTGTGTGTGTGTGTGTGTGTGTGTGTGTGTGTGTGTGTGTGTGTGTGCATACTGTATGTGCACAGAGACGGAGTGAGAGAAAAATAAATATAGAAAAATAAAACCCATGGAAGGAAATGTTGTTTGTGTTTGTTGACACAACTTTTATTTGTTTGTTCTTCCCTTCTGGCTCTATTTCATCATCACTCACATTGTCTGTTTGATTCTTATTAAAGCGCACTTCAATTAAGCCAAGTACACACACACACACACACACACACACACACACACACACACACACACACACACACACACACACACACACACACACACACACACACACACACACACACACACACACACACACACACACACACACACACACACACACACACAGACCGCGCCTGAATCATGTTTCCGTGTTTTTGATGCTTGAATCAGAAAGTCTAATATTATACATAATGAATGATCCTAGAGAGAAAATGGGGAGAACGAGGAGAGAAACAGCCTTAAACGTTCAAAGAAAGAGACAATCTTGTTTGCTTTCCTTCTCGTTTGCTCTCTCAGTTCCTTGGGAGGTGGGTTAGATGTGCATACTGCTTTACATAGGAGGAGGAGGAGGAGGAGGAGGAGGAGGAGGAGGAGGAGGAGGAGGAGGAGGAGGAGGAGGAGGAAGATGAGGGGGAGGAGCAGGAGGCTGGGGAGGAGGAAGAGGAGCAGGAGGCGGGGGAGGAGGGGGAGGAGGAGTAGGAGAGGATGAGGAGGAGGAGGAGGAGAGGATGAGGAAGAGGAGGGGGGGGAGGAGGAAGAGGAGGAGGAGGCGGGGGAGGAGAGGGAGGGGGAGGAGGAGGAGAGGATGAGGAAGAGGAGGATGGGGAGGAGGATGAGGGGGAGGAGAGGGAGGAGGAGAGGATGAGGAAGAGGAGGATGAGAGGATGAGGAAGAGGATGAGGCGGAGGAGAGGGAGGAGGATGAGGGGGAGGAGGAGGAGGAGGAGGAGGAGGAGGAGGGGGAGGAGGAGGAGAGGGAGGAGGAGGAGAAGGGGGAGGAGGAGGAGGAGCAGGAGGAGGAAGAGGAGGGGGAGGAGGAGGAGGAGGAAGAGGAGGAGGAAGAGGAGGGGGAGGAGGGGGAGGAGGAGGAAGAGGAGGGGGAGGAGGGGGAGGAGGAGGGTATTGGATAAAAGGATCATTAGAACTGAAAATGGTGGAACAAACTCGCTGTATCAATGGAACAAGCTGGTTGTGCCGCCAACCAAAGAGCATCCGGGAGAGCACCCCCTGCTGGGCGGCGGGAACGTGTGCTGCACGTTTTGTTATCATGCAGCGTTTGTTGTCTGGATCACTGCCTCAAAGTGCTGTTAAACTGGTATGTGGTCCAGGTATGCTGCTCTGATTAAAGGTTATGTTAAACTGGTATGTGGTCCAGTTATGCTGCTCTGATTAAAGGTTATGTTAAAGTGGTATGTGGTCCAGTTATGCTGCTCTGATTAAAGGTTATGTTAAAGTGGTATGTGGTCCAGTTATGCTGCTCTGATTAAAGGTTATGTTAAAGTGGTATGTGGTCCAGTTATGCTGCTCTGATTAAAGGTTATGTTAAAGTGGTATGTGGTCCAGTTATGCTGCTCTGATTAAATGTTATGTTAAAGTGGTATGTGGTCCAGTTATGCTGCTCTGATTAAAGGTTATGTTAAAGTGGTATGTGGTCCAGTTATGCTGCTCTGATTAAAGGTTGTGTTAAAGTGGTATGTGGTCCAGTTATGCTGCTCTGATTAAAGGTTATAGTATAGCTTACGCTCTGCTCATAGTGGAACTTATCCCTTTCAATCTAATTCTGAATAAAATGTCTCCACATGTACACACCCATCCGCCTGGCCACACCCACATCCGCTCCTCTACATAAGCGGGGACGTGGCCATACTAACAGCTCCTTCCCAAGTCTTTCACCACCGACAAGTGTCTGTATACACCACTTGAGTTTAGTGCCGACATAGTTGTTGGAAAGGAGCTACGTGGACATTGTATCTTGTTTTTCTCTCTCGCCAATTTACGAGAAAAGCTAAGACATAATGTCTGCACCTTCGGAGGGTTCGAGCGCTCACAAGTTCACCCTTCACCAGCGCTTCTTCATTGCCGCGTCCGCCGTGCGTCGTGGTGCGGCTCTGACTCCGCGGCCATGGCAGTCGGATACGCCCGGGCGGCGCCCGGTGGTGAGTCTTCCTCTCCGAGGGGCCGTTATACTCATATAACTATGGTTATAGGATAACCGTATGTTATGTTAAAGTGGTATGTGGTCCTGTTATCCTGTTATGCTGCTCTGATTAAAGGTTATGTTAAAGTGGTATGTGGTCCAGTTATGCTGCTCTGATTAAAGGTTATGTTAAAGTGGTATGTGGTCCAGTTATGCTGCTCTGATTAAAGGTTATGTTAAAGTGGTATGTGGTCCAGTTATGCTGCTCTGATTAAAGGTTATGTTAAAGTGGTATGTGGTCCAGTTATGCTGCTCTGATTAAATGTTATATTAAAGTGGTATGTGGTCCAGTTATGCTGCTCTGATTAAAGGTTATGTTAAAGTGGTATGTGGTCCAGTTATGCTGCTCTGATTAAAGGTTATGTTAAAGTGGTATGTGGTCCAGTTATGCTGCTCTGATTAAAGGTTATGTTAAAGTGGTATGTGGTCCAGTTATGCTGCTCTGATTACATCCTCCTGAAGTTGACAGACTTCAAATGTGAAAGTATATCATCTTCATAAATTGTATTTTGTATATATTGTGTTTTCTATGCAAAATCATTTTCTTCAAAGTAACTAGTAACTGATGGGCTCAGAAAAATGTAGTGGAGTAAAAAGTATAAAGTTCCCTGCCTGAAATGAAAATACTCACGTAAGGTACTGTACAAGTAGCTATTTTTTTTAACAATTTTTTTTTATTATTTTTTTGACAATACAAACATTAACAGTAAATATCTCAATAAATCACAGGAATATACATTCCTGTTTTGAATCAATAAATGTAGGTTACAAGATATATACATAATCCACATTATCCCCATTATACAATACAGTACATACATATGCTCTTGCTCGTTCTTCTTCCCCCCCCCCCCCCCCCCCTCAGGAACCCCCTTGGATAATCCATCCAATATTCGTTTCCAACCAGAGATTACAATTCATATGCTAACCTTTATTCTCTCCACCACTTCTAACCAGATTGCAATGCTGGCTTCATTGACACCTAAAATTCTTGCTGTAGATATCTCTAAATAAATCACATCGAGATAGGTAAGAACCCATACTTTCCGGCACATTTTGTCCGGTTGAATCCATCGTGATGCTATCAACTTTTTAGCAGCCGTAAGACCGGACAAAACTAGTCTCTTTAGCTGTATAGTGGCTGCTAACTGTGAAACATCATTCAACAACAATACTGTTCTGAAGGTCCAGATTAACACTGAAAGTCTGCGTTTATTATTTTGTATAACTTATATATTGTTTATATATATAAGATATATATCGTTACGTCATCTGTTTGCCTAACAGTATTCTCCATTCGCTTATGGTAGATCCCATTCTGGACGACTAGGCGCCAGAGACGCGCCCCCTAGACATGGTGTTCAGACATGTTCAGACAAGCCCAGAGCAGGCGCATTGATTCTGTACAGGTGAACAGGCTGAGCCCAATAGGGACCAGATAGAGTATATTGTGTAGACGGTGCAAGCAGCAGCAGCGGCGGCAGCAGCATAACAGGAAAACTAGCCGAGTGAGAGTGAAAGACGTCCGGTACAGTTGTACACAGACCGACAGCGGTGTATCGTTATAGAGAGCTAATGGCTACTTAGATACGACTATAATATTGTCGAGCCATTATTGGCACAGTATAGTGACTTGTGTAAGCGAAGTAACGTGGAGAGACTTATAGTTAAACCCAGCGCCGTTTGGATATAACTACTCATTGGAGACCGTCTGCGGGTTAGCTTCACGTACAAACGAAGCTAGCTAGCTACCATCTATGCCAACAGGCTTTTGGATTAATAGCTATTAACCCTGCCATCGGGCGCTAGGATTACAAGGACCGGTTCCGTACGAGACCCCTTCTTCCAGCGGCGACAGGATTATCCGACCAGTCTACAGTCTCTCTGGGGCAGGAGCTCTAGAGAGAACCCATCGTCTCCAGCCACCATCTTGCTTTTCCCTGTATCGCCTCGCTTCGTCTCACTCCCTTCAGAGCTCCACCGGTCGAGTATCCGTAGTCTAGGAACTATTCGTTACCGCTGACTTTGTTGCACTGACATTCTATTATTAAAGGAGAACCGTAATAAATAATATGTATGTTGCTATGACTATTAAAATGCTGTTAACTTGGTATCCCTGTCCCCGCGCAGTCAATTGAGTGTCCGCCATTTTGTCTAACTGTACTGTCTGGCTATTAATATTCTTTAGTAGTGGTTTAATCTAAACAATCTTTAATACAGTCAGGGTTGTGTAGCCCCTTAGCTACAATTGGTCCTTCGAGCCGGAGGGTATCAGTAATAATAATAATATTAGTGATAATATGACCAGCGGCGGACACTCTCCAATCGGCTCTCCCCCATTAGAGCGCCCTAGGCGCCAGCGTCAGCCCCCTCCCCACTTGGAGAACTACGCTGTAGAGTTACCCCCTAGCTTATCTACGAGGACGTTAAGCAAGGATAACATTAGTAGCTCAAGTATGCCCAACCTTATCGACCTGTCAATCCCACCGGTAGAGACCCAAGCTAGTTTAAGTGAAACTGACTTAGCTCACGGGGGGGGGACAAGCGGGACATGACTTGACTATGCCCATAGAACACTGCGCCCCCGAGATGGACCTCGGAGCGCAAGAAGGTAAAGAATGTGCCCCCGAGATGGACCTCGGAGCGCACCAGAGTAAAGAGCACCGCGCCCCCGAGATGGACCTCGGAGCGCGGGAGAAGACAAAGTACAGCGCCTCCGAGATGGACCTCGGAGTGCGCCAGGAGACCAGGTCACCGCCAAGCCCTGCCAACTCCAAATCACCATCATCAGCGTCATCCCCGAGTGAGGCCGACCAGAGGCTAGCGCAAGTCCTGATCGCCACGATAACCGCTTCGGCGGAAAGGGATAGCCTCCAGGGTGAGCGTGACCGCCTCCAGGCGCAACAAGAGAGTGAGCGTGACCGCCTCCAGGCGCAACGAGAAAGTGAGCGTGAACATTCCAGAGTGGAAGAGAGACGCCTCCAGGCGCAACGAGAGAGTGAGCGCGAACATCTCAGACTGGAAGAGAGTCGCCTCCAGGCTGAAGAAAACATGGAGCGAGACCGCGCCAATGCGCAGCGCGAGGCGGAGCGAGACCGCCTACAAGCACAAATGATGGAGCAAGCGCTCCAGAGGGTGACTCCCCACTCTTCCACCCGGAGCTCCCGGAGATCATCACGACACGGGTCGAGGGCACCTTCCCCTCCCCGACAAAGCTACACGGGACCCCGCCTAAGGGAAGAACCTGCTTACGTTGCAGAGCAGCTAGCCGAGCGACTACAAAGCCTGACGGAGGACGAGGGAGGACAGAAAGCCCACCCGCACGACCCCATCTCAGACCAGGAGGATCAGTACAGCCCCGGTCTCATTCCCGACACGCTGCGTTATGAACCCCCAACACGTCCCAGTGGGGAGTTCAAGCACCAGACGGCACAGAGGAATAGTGCCTGGGAACCCAGCAACGACCCCACGTACGGGGAGACTCGCCAATGAGGCCTCTCCCCCCACGTGCGTCAGTGTCACAGCCATCCATGGCATCCTACATTGGGACACCCACATTCCCAGACTTCACAAGAGAAGACCGAGCGCAGTATACCGAGCTGCGTATGTGCCTAGAGACAATTATGTCCGGAGTACAGGACGAGTCATACAAGTATGCCATTCTCCTTAAGCACATCAAGGTAACTAGAGCGCACAACATAGCGCTGGCATACTCCAATTCACAAACTCCCTATTCTGACGCCCTGGTTGCCCTCGACGCACGTTACGGACGTACATGGGACTATGTCATTCAGGAGATACGTGAGATCGAACGTCTCCCCCCAGCTAAAGACAACCGAGCCCTGGACGACCTATCCGTCAAAGTACAATCCCTGGTAGGGATGCTCGGGTCCCAACGAGAGAAGGGGATGTACGAGTTGTACGGCAACTCCAACGTGGAGCGCATATTGGAGAAGCTCCCCCCATTCCGCCAAGAACGTTTTCGGCGGCAAAGAAACGACCGTGACCCAAATGGCCCAGAACAATCACTCCTGGACCTTGCTGACTTCCTAGCCAGGGAGGTTAGCAGCCTAAGAATTGACACCTTCGCATGGGGTGGCTCGAACATTAAAGAGGGACCGAGAAGGTTTAAAGACCAAAGCAGGCCCATCACCGTGATGCACCAGGCCGAGTCGGTGTCACGACAGAAGAGTCACAACCCCCCCGCCAAGGGAAAATGGAAGATCGCATGTCAATACTGCGACAACGAACACTGGCTGTCACAGTGCGACGCATTCAAGAAACTGACCACCGTCGAAGTAAGTCAGTGGATTAAAGCTAACCGCCGCTGCTTCCGCTGCGCGAGCGGCCACATGGCAGCAGAATGCCGCCTTAAGAAGAAGTGTGGCAAGTGTGACGGCGCTCACCTCGAAGCACTGCACGAGAGCAACAAGCGAAACCCCGCCCCACAAAGCAGCTCGAGAGCAGAGTGCTCCTCAAGGTGGTACGAGTACTCCTCAGTCACGGGGACAAGGTACTCGACACCTACGCCGTCCTCGACGACGGGTCGGAGAAGACCCTCCTCCTCGCCTCCGCCGCGACCCAGTTGGACCTGCGAGGTCCAGAGGAGACCATGACCCTCCGTACCATTCGTCGAGACTTAAAGACAATCAAAGGTGAAAACGTCTCGTTCACCATTGCAGCGATCGACCAGCCAGAGAAGTGGTACAGCATCAGCAAGGCGTTCACAAGCTACGACATAGGTTTGTCACGCTATGATTACCCCATCCCACAGCTGAGGGAGAAGTACGACCACCTACGCCAACTGCCCATACCGCTCATTAGCGGCGCTACACCGACCCTACTCATTGGCTCCGACCACGCAGACCTCATTGTCCCAACTGATGCGGTCCACATCGGACCCAGAGGATGCCCAGCCGCGGTTAAGACCCGACTGGGGTGGACGCTCCAGGGCCCCCTCTCTAGGCCTTCCAGCCGACCAACGTCCACACGCTGCCTTTACACAAAGGTGAGCGACACAGACAACACCCTCCTACAGCACGTTGAGAGGCTATGGACACTAGACTCGCTGCCATTCAAAAACGAACGCAAGATGGTTCGATCCAAAGAGGACAAGTATGCCATAGCTCTACTCGAACAGAAGACTACGAGGATCGAGGTCGACGGAGTGCTAAGATACGCGACCCCACTCTTGAGGCGGGAAGGGATGCCCACTCTGCATGTGCCTAAGGGAGCGACGCACCACTACCTACAGAGCACTGAGCGGCGCCTCGCCAAGGACCCCCCCCCCAAGCAACGATATATCGCACCGAGATCGAGAAGCTGGTAACAGCCGGCCACATAAAGAAAATCGATGACCACGAGGCATAAAGGACGACAGAGTCATGGTACGTGCCCCACCACAAGGTCACCCACAACGGAAAGAACCGCATCGTGTTCAATTGCAGTTATCAGATTGGACAGCAGAATCTGAATAACCTACTCCTGCCCGGCCCGACACTCGGACCCTCCCTCCTCGGCGTCCTGATACGCTTTCGTCAGGACAAAGTGGCCATCAGCGGCGACATCAAGGGGATGTTCCTACAAGCCTCTACTGAGACAAGCCTCTACTGAGGTTTCTGTGGAGAGAGAGGCTCGACGACGAACAACCCTCGATATTGTTAGGGTTTGAAACCGACCCCAAACGCAAACGGCACAGAGAGATTGTTTCAGAGTTAGCCAAAATCAAGGGCGTGTTTATTTACTGAGTAACAAGAATGAATTAGGTGGTGAACAGAACAAACTGGGAAACAGGCATGTGAGGAATGTTTGCTGCTCTGCAGCTTCTCCCAGAAGGTGATGTTGTGGAATTTGTCCGTGACGTCTGAGCCGCTCTGCAGATCCTCCCAGCATATGCTCCAGATGGAGGCGGAGAGGGAGAGAGATCCTGAGTTAGCTCGGCGCACAATTGAAACTGACAGGTGACTGGTGAGGTGAATTGTCCAAACAAATAATCCAAATGACAGATCTTCGGTGTGAACCACACAGTGAGCAGTGTCCAGAGTGAAAACAATTAGGTAATCCAAACGTGTAATTCCAACAGACAAAAAGGTGAGAACAGTATGAACAAAAACGGGATCTCTTTGGTGCTTTAAAAACACACAAAAACGATAGATCCAAAAGACTGTTTACAAAATGTGGGGCTCGTGCAGCGCGAGCCAGGGCCGGCCCAGGACTACTGGGACAAGAGGGGATCTGGTGATAAGGAACTGGAGTCTCTCAACGTGGTTACCAGCAATGGTCAGCAGGACAGGGCAGGTGCGTTGAGTGATGTCAGCCAGGCGGTGTTGGTCCAATGCGAATACCTCCAATGGCCTCACTAGGTCCTCAAGTGGAATGTTGGCCCGGGCAGCAAACTCGAAGTCTAGGAAACTCTCGTCTGCCCCCGAGTCAATGAGTGCCTCCACCGTGGCCCGTTGGTCCGCCCAGGCCAGGGTGACGCTCATCAGATGGCCAGGTGGTGCACGGCTCTGGGAACGAGAAAAACGGCTCACCAGGATCTCCCGGGGTCCTGGCGAGCCTGGTCTTTTGGCCGGGTGGGGCAGTTGGCGATACGGTGTCCCTCCCGACCGCAGTAGAGGCAAAGGCCGGACCTGAACCTAGCCTCCCGTTCAGCTTGGCTCAGATGAGAACGTCCCAGCTGCATGGGTTCCTCCTCGGGTACCGAACAGGAGGGAAAAAAACCACCAGTCGTGTTGGGAGCAGGGCGACCAGCAGTACCGTCAGGAGTACGGGGGGTCCGGAGTACCTCAGGAGGTCCCTGTCGGGTTCTCTCACGTCTTCTCTCCTGGAGGCGTCCGTCGATGCGAATGGCGAGGCTGAACAGGTCCTCGAGGGACTCAGGTTCCTCACGGGTCGCGAGCTGGTCCCTGACTGCGTCGTTGAGCCCCCTCATGAAGGTAAGACGAAGTGCTTGGTCGTTCCAACCGCTCTCCGTAGCCGCCAGTCTGAACTCCAGCACGTAGTCGGTAACCCCGCCGCTGCCCTGCCGGAAGGTACCCAACCAGGCTCCAGGGTCCAGACCACGGGCTGGATGGTGGAACACCCTGCGGAGCTCAGCCACGAAGTCTGGGTAGGAGAAACAGAAGTCTGCCTCCATTGCCCAGGAGGAAGTGACCCACTGGGCTGCCCGGCCTGAGAGCAAGTTAGTCATGTAGGCCACTTGGGCTCCCCTTGAAGTGAAATGACTGGGTTGATGACGAAAAACCAACTCACATTGCATGATGAATGTGGCACAATCCTCGAAGTTGCCGTCGAACAGCCGTGGTTCGGAGAGACGGGGCTCCCGAGGTGCGGGATCGGGAGGCGCGGGGCCTGCCAGGGCTGCGGGTGATGCTCCGGCCAAGGCTCCTGAAGGAAGTGGGGGTACAAGCAAGGTGTTAACGGTGTCACTCAGCGTGTGTAAGTGGAGGAGAATACTTGACTGCTGGCTAGCCAGAGCGCCCAGGGAGTAACAAGAATGAATTAGGTGGTGAACAGAACAAACTGGGAAACAGGCATGTGAGGAATGTTTGCTGCTCTGCAGCTTCTCCCAGAAGGTGATGTTGTGGAATTTGTCCGTGACGTCTGAGCCGCTCTGCAGATCCTCCCAGCATATGCTCCAGATGGAGGCGGAGAGGGAGAGAGAGATCCTGAGTTAGCTCAGCGCACAATTGAAACTGACAGGTGACTGGTGAGGTGAATTGTCCAAACAAATAATCCAAGTGACAGATCTTCGGTGTGAAACACACAGTGAGCAGTGTCCAGAGTGAAAACAATTAGGTAATCCAAACGTGTAATTCCAACAGACAAAAAGGTGAGAACAGTATGAACAAAAACGGGATCTCTTCGGTGCTTTAAAAACACACAAAAACAATAGATCAAAAAGACTGTTTACAAAAACTCACCAGAGCGCAACGCGTAAAGCGGGCAGATCAAACGAGGCGGGCAGATCAAACGAGGCGGCAGATCAAACGAGGCGGCCGCTTCGTAACGGGGAAGCAGGTTCTCCAAACGGAATATTTCTCGAGAGTCCTGGGAAGCAACAGAACAGGGAAAGCAGCGACGGGAAGGAACAGGCAAATGCAGGGAATGTTTCAAAACGATCCAACATCAATATTAGGGAGATCAGGGTATTTAAAGCCACGGGGCGCTTAATGACAAGCTGTGACAGCTGCGGGATGAAATTGATCATTGCTCCAGAAGCGTGTGGTTGGGAGAGCACCAATCAAACGGCATCTTACAGGATAGAAGCGTGAGGCGCGGAATGCAATTAATTTAACAAAATACCTTAAAGGAACAGAGCAAGTGGGTGGGCAGCGGACAAAACCTCACAGTACCCCCCCCTCCACGGGAGCCACCGGGCGACCAGGCCGACCCGGCTCGCCCGGATGGGCACGATGGAAGTCGGTGATCAGGCCGGGATCCACGATGAGCTGGCGGGAGACCCAGCTCCGTTCCTCCGGGCCGTAACCCTCCCAGTCCACCAGGTACTGGAACCCCCGACCCCGCCGTCGAACGCCCATCAACCGGCGGACCTGCCACTGGGGGTGACCGTCCACCATCTTGGGAGGAGGTGGATCCGGAGCAGGAGGCATCAGGGGACTGAGAGAGACAGGCTTAACCCGGGACACATGGAAAACGGGGTGAATGTGCATGGACGCAGGAAGCTTAAGGCGCACCGCCGCCGGACTGAGTACCTTCAGAACCTCGAAAGGTCCGACGAACCGGGGGTTAAGTTTCTTGGCCGAGGACCGAAGTGGGAGGTCCCTCGCGGAAAGCCACACCCTCTGCCCAGGGTGGTACGTCGGCGCAGGAACCCGGCGCCGGTCAGCCCCACGACAGGCGCGCTCTGATGACCGGAGCAGCGTGGTCCTGGCGATCTCCCAGACCCGACGGCACCGGTCGAGGTGGTCCTGCACGGAGGGAACTGCCACCTCCGTCTCCTGTGCAGGGAAAAGAGGGGGTTGGTAGCCCAGGGATACCTCAAATGGTGAGAGGCCGGTGGCGGAACTGACCATGGTGTTGATGGAGTACTCGACCCAGGGAAGGAAACGGCTCCAAGAAGCTGGTCTCTCGGCAGCCACACACCGAAGAGCAGACTCC
This sequence comes from Notolepis coatsorum, assembly GCF_963971535.1. Taxonomy (NCBI): domain Eukaryota; kingdom Metazoa; phylum Chordata; class Actinopteri; order Aulopiformes; family Paralepididae; genus Notolepis; species Notolepis coatsorum. The sequence goes on from NC_140168.1 coordinate 127,083,022, forward strand.
ACGCTCTGGTTCATCCTCTCCGTTTGTCCGTTAGTATGGGGATGATAACCAGAGGAAAGACTGACCGTTGCCCCCAATCCCTTGCAAAAAGCCCGCCATACCTGGGAAGTGAACTGGGGCCCCCGGTCCGAGACGACGTCCTGGGGAAAACCATGGAGGCGAAACACGTGGTGTGTCAGGAGGTCCGCCGTCTCGGCCGCCGAGGGAAGTTTGGGAAGGGCCACGAGGTGAACCCCCTTGCTGAACCGATCCACCACGGTCAGAAGGCACGTGTTCCCCTGGGAGGAGGGAAGACCTGTGACGAAGTCCAGCGCCACATGTGACCAAGGACGGCTCGGAATGGGAAGCGGCTGTAATAGCCCGGAGGGTGCCTGGTGGGAGGCCTTGCTGCGGGCGCAGACCGCGCAGGCCAGTACGAACTCCTTGACGTCGTTCCTCATGGTGGGTCACCAGAATCGACGAGCCAGGAAGGAGAACGTGCGATGAACGCCCAGATGGCAGGCGAACCGGCTGGTATGGCCCCACTGGAGGACCCGGGACCGGACTGAGTCGGGGACGAAGAGACGATGAACCGGTACATTGCCTGGAGCGCGATGGAAGCGTAGGGCACGCCTTACCACCCCCTCGATGCCCAAGGTGACTACTCCTACCACCCTGGCCTCTGGGAGGATGGGAGTCGGGTCCTCAGTGGTTGGAGCCCCCTTGGAGTGTAACCGGGACAGGGAGTCGGCCTTCGTGTTGCGGGAACCAGGGCGAAACGTAAGCGAGAAGTCGAACCGACTGAGGAAGCTGGCCCATCTTGCCTGCCGGCCGTTGAGGCGCTTGGAAGCACGGATGTACGTCAGGTTCTTGTGGTCCGTCCAAATGGTAAACGGCTCCTCGGCCCCCTCTAGCCAATGACGCCACTCCTCCAAGGCAGCCACAACCGCCAGCAGCTCCCGATTGCCGATGTCATAGTTCCTCTCGGCAGGGAGGAACCGACGCGAGTAGAAGGCGCACGGATGTACCTTCTGGTCCGTTGCCGACCGCTGGGATAAGATAGCTCCCAGTCCAGTATCCGAGGCGTCCACCTCAACGATGAACTGTCTCTTGGGGTCTGGATGGAGCAAGATCGGGGCGGAAGTGAACCTCTTCTTGAGGGAGCGGAACGCAGCACACGCCGCTGGGGACCAGTCGAATGGCAGGGCGGGAGAGGTCAGTCTGGTAAGCGGTTCCGCCACTTGACTGTAGTTCCGGATGAACTTTCGGTAGAAGTTGGCGAACCCGAGGAAGCTCTGTAACTCCTTCCGAGAGGTGGGTTCAGGCCATTCCTCCACCGCCTGGATCTTGCGAGGATCAGCTCGGGTCAAGCCCTTCTCCACGATGAAGCCCAGGTAATCGACGGAGTCGGAGTGGAATCGGCACTTCTCCGCCTTGACGAAGAGCCGATTGTGGAGGAGGCGCTCCAGCACACGGCGGACATGCTGGATGTGTTCCTCGAGGGTCTTGGAGAAGATGAGAATGTCGTCTAGGTACACTACCACAAACTCCTCCAGCATGTCACGAAGGACGTCGTTCATGAGCGCCTGGAATACCGCCGGAGCGTTGGTGAGGCCGAACGGCATCACCAGGTACTCGTAGTGGCCCCTGGGAGTCTTGAAGGCGGTCTTCCATTCATCGCCCTCACGGATACGGACTAGATGGTAGGCACTCCGGAGGTCCAGCTTGGTAAAGACGGTAGCCTGGGTGAGAGGCTCGAAAGTGGAGTTCATGAGAGGTAGAGGATACTTGTTCTTAATGGTGATCTCGTTGAGCTGGCGATAGTCGATGCAGGGTCGAAGGTCCCCGTCCTTCTTCCCAACAAAGAAGAAACCGGCCGCCACAGGAGAGGAGGAAGGCCGAATGAGTCCTGCTTCCAAGGACTCAGAGATGTATTGATCCATTGCCGCCTTCTCCGGGACGGTCAGACTGTAGAGGCGGCTGCCGGGAAGGGGAGCCCCTGACTGGAGGTCGATGGCACAGTCGTAAGGCCGGTGGGGCGGAAGGGCCTGAGCCCTGGACTTACTGAAAACCTCCATGAGGTCGTGGTACTCGGGGGGTATGGTCGAAAGGTCCGGAGGCGGCTCACCAACGGATCTCCGGGGCGGGGGACAGGACGCCGCCTGAAGACACTGGGCATGACAGGAGGAGCTCCAGCCCTTGATGGTACCGGAGGACCAGGCGATGTGGGGCTCGTGCAGCGCGAGCCAGGGCCGGCCCAGGACTACTGGGACAAGAGGGGATCTGGTGATAAGGAACTGGAGTCTCTCAACGTGGTTACCAGCAATGGTCAGCAGGACAGGGCAGGTGCATTGAGTGATGTCAGCCAGGCGGTGTTGGTCCAATGCGAATACCTCCAATGGCCTCACTAGGTCCTCAAGTGGAATGTTGGCCGGGGTAGCAAACTCGAAGTCTAGGAAACTCTCGTCTGCCCCCGAGTCAATGAGTGCCTCCACCGTGGCCCGTTGGTCCGCCCAGGCCAGGGTGACGCTCATCAGATGGCCAGGTGGTGCACGGCTCTGGGAACGAGAAAAACGGCTCACCAGGATCTCCCGGGGTCCTGGCGAGCCTGGTCTTTTGGCCGGGTGGGGCAGTTGGCGATACGGTGTCCCTCCCGACCGCATTAGAGGCAAAGGCCGGACCTGAACCTCGCCTCCCGTTCAGCTTGGCTCAGATGAGAACGTCCCAGCTGCATGGGTTCCTCCTCGGGTACCGAACGGGAGGAAAAAAAACCACCAGTCGTGTTGGGAGCAGGGCGACCAGCAGTACCGTCAGGAGTACGGGGGGTCCGGAGTACCTCAGGAGGTCCCTGTCGGGTTCTCTCACGTCTTCTCTCCTGGAGGCGTCCGTCGATGCGAATGGCGAGGCTGAACAGGTCCTCGAGGGACTCAGGTTCCTCACGGGTCGCGAGCTGGTCCCTGACTGCGTCGTTGAGCCCCCTCATGAAGGTAAGACGAAGTGCTTGGTCGTTCCAACCGCTCTCCGTAGCCGCCAGTCTGAACTCCAGCACGTAGTCGGTAACCCCGCCGCTGCCCTGCCGGAAGGTACCCAACCGGGCTCCAGGGTCCAGACCACGGGCTGGATGGTGGAACACCCTGCGGAGCTCAGCCACGAAGTCTGGGTAGGAGAAACAGAAGTCTGCCTCCATTGCCCAGGAGGAAGTGACCCACTGGGCTGCCCGGCCTGAGAGCAAGTTAGTCATGTAGGCCACTTGGGCTCCCCTTGAAGTGAAATGACTGGGTTGATGACGAAAAACCAACTCACATTGCATGATGAATGTGGCACAATCCTCGAAGTTGCCGTCGAACAGCCGTGGTTCGGAGAGACGGGGCTCCCGAGGTGCGGGATCGGGAGGCGCGGGGCCTGCCAGGGCTGCGGGTGATGCTCCGGCCAAGGCTCCTGAAGGAAGTGGGGGTACAAGCAAGGTGTTAACGGTGTCACTCAGCGTGTGTAAGTGGAGGAGAATACTTGACTGCTGGCTAGCCAGAGCGCCCAGGGACCCCTGAATAGGCAGGACCTGCTCTCGGAGTTCCTGTACTGCAGCCGCAGCCCTGTCTAGCTGTTGGCTGTGTTCCTTGGTTAACTCAATCTGGCCTGCTAATGCTGTTCTGACTCTCTCTGTGTCGGCTGGGGTCGTCATGGTTGGATCGTAATGTTAGGGTTTGAAACCGACCCCAAACGCAAACGGCACAGAGAGAGTTGTTTCAGAGTTAGCCAAAATCAAGGGCGTGTTTATTTACTGAGTAACAAGAATGAATTAGGTGGTGAACAGAACAAACTGGGAAACATGTGAGGAATGTTTGCTGCTCTGCAGCTTCTCCCAGAAGGTGATGTTGTGCAATTTGTCCGTGACGTCTGAGCCGCTCTGCATATCCTCCCAGCATATGCTCCAGATGGAGGCGGAGAGGGAGAGAGAAATCCTGAGTTAGCTCAGCGCACAATTGAAACTGACAGGTGACTGGTGAGGTGAATTGTCCAAACAAATAATCCAAGTGACAGATCTTCGGTGTGAAACACACAGTGAGCAGTGTCCAGAGTGAAAACAATTAGGTAATCCAAACGTGTAATTCCAACAGACAAAAAGGTGAGAACAGTATGAACAAAAACGGGATCTCTTCGGTGCTTTAAAAACACACAAAAACGATAGATCCAAAAGACTGTTTACAAAAACTCACCAGAGCGCAACGCGTAAAGCGGGCAGATCAAACGAGGCGGGCAGATCAAACGAGGCGGCAGATCAAACGAGGCGGCCGCTTCGTAACAGGGAAGCAGGTTCTCCAAACGGAATATTTCTCGAGAGTCCTGGGAAGCAACAGAACAGGGAAAGCAGCGACGGGAAGGAACAGGCAAATGCAGGGAATGTTTCAAAACGATCCAACATCAATATTAGGTAGATCAGGGTATTTAAAGCCACGGGGCGCTTAATGACAAGCTGTGACAGCTGCGGGATGAAATTGATCATTGCTCCAGAAGCGTGTGGTTGGGAGAGCACCAATCAAACGGCATCTTACAGGATGGAAGCGTGAGGCGCGGAATGCAATTAATTTAACAAAATACCTTAAAGGAACAGAGCGAGTGGGTGGGCAGCGGACAAAACCTCACAGATATACCAATGGGAGGTACTCCCATTCGGCACCACCTGCAGCCCGTGCTGCGCCACGTTCGCGTTACAGAAGCACGTGGCCAAAGACCCCGGAGCCGACGATGATGTCCGACACAGCGTGGAAAGAAGTTTCTACGTGGACAACTGCCTACAGAGCGTATCCACGACAGAAGAAGCAGAGAGCATCCTACTGAAGCTACGAGCTTCATTAGCCAAAGGTGGATTCGACCTCCGACAGTGGGCCAGTAGCGACCCTCAAGTTCTCCGGCGCCTCCCCCCAGAGACCAAGGCCGCGAGCAGCAAGACCTGGATGGCGCACACCCCAGGCGAAGCGCAAGAGATGACCCTGGGCCTCGTCTGGCGCTTCAAGACGGACTCGCTTCACTACCGACACACACCTCTGAGGACGGATCAGGAGACGTCCACGACTAGACTGACCACTCACCGAACACTCGCCAGCCAGTACGACCCAATGGAATGTATCCTCCCCTACACCACCCGGGCGAAGATGCTGGTGAGAGAACTGTGGGACAAGGCGCAGGGCTGGGACGACCCCATACCCGAACACCTGGCTACCACATGGAGAGAGTGGGAGGATGAACTTGTCTTACTCCGCGAGGTGGCCATCCCGCGGAGTTACTTCCCCCCTACAGTGCGGCTGGAGACGTGTCAGATAGACCTGCACGTCTTCAGCGACGCCTCTGAAGTGGCGTACGGATCAGTGGCCTACCTGAGAGCCCGAGAAGAGGGAGGAGAAGTCCACGTAGCCTTCGTCCTGGCCCGCTCGAGGATAGCTCCCCGCAAGCAGCAGTCGATCCCGCGACTAGAGCTCTGCGCAGCTCTGGTAGGCGCGCAACTCGCAAAAATGGTACAAAGTGAACTCACCATACCGGTGCGTGAGATCATCCTATGGTCAGATTCCATGACCGTGCTCACCTGGATCCAGTCCGCCTCCTGTCGGTACAAAGTTTTCGTCGGAGTCCGAGTAACCGAAATCCAAGACCTGGTAGGAGCGGCATGTTGGAGATATGTTGACACCAAGCAGAACCCGGCGGATGTCATCACACGGGGGATGTCCCTAGCCGACCTCACCCGTCCTAACCCATACAGTGATGGTCCAGAGTTCCTCAAGCTCCCGGAGGAGAAGTGGCCTATCCCCACACCACGGGAGGCGAACCAAGACGAGTCAGAAATAAAGAGGTCTATGTTCTGCGGGCTGAGTCAAGCCCCGGCTCCAACGGACCCGGACCTAGACGACTGTCTAACCCTGGAGAGTGCTCAGAAAAGGACATTCCTATGGCACCACCCGGAACTCCCCCCCACCACAGACCTCGACGCATCTGCCTACGAGGAAGCGGAACTTCTTCTGCTACAGAGAGCACAAAGAGACTCATTCCCAGAAGAAATAGATTGTCTGAGAGGGGAAAAGCCAGTCCCCTCAGACAGTCGACTCCTCACCTTAGCCCCAGATATCGACGCCCAGCACCTCATCAGGGTGGGTGGTCGGTTGAGAAGGGCCCCGGACTTGGCTGAGGATGTTAAGCATCCCATCGTCCTAAACAGCCGACACAAGATAACAGATCTGATCATCCAGAAGTACGACAAGGTGGTGTGCCACGCGGGGGCCGAGCGAGTCTTTGCGGAGATCCGACGGCGCTTCTGGATACTCCAAGGGAGAGAAGCTGTACGTCGATTCCAACGGACTTGCCCGACCTGTCGCAAGTGGAGGGCACAGCCTAGTATTCCGAAGATGGCAGACCTGCCTCCCTGCCGCCTCCGACTCGGCGAGCGGGCCTTCCATTCCACGGGCGTGGACTGCTTCGGCCCATTCAACGTCAAGAAGGGAAGAGGAACAGAGAAGAGGTGGGGCATTGTGTCCAAGTGTATGACCACCCGAGCTGTTCACATTGAGCTCCTCCAGTCGATGAGTACAGACTCGTTCCTCATGTCATTCCGGAGGTTCCAAGCGAGGAGAGGGACCCCATCAGTGCTATTGTCAGACCAAGGCACAAATTTCCGAGGAGGAGACACAGAACTGAGAGAGAGCTTCCTGACCATGGGTGAAGAACTCAAGATCCGCCTCGCTCCTGATCAGGTCACCTTCCAGTTCAACCCCCCGAATGCCCCCCATTTCGGGGGAACGTGGGAGAGAGAGGTCCGATCCATAAAGACTGCTATGTACACCATACTTGGAGCCCAGACCGTGGGCGATGAAGTCCTGGCTACGGTCCTCACAGAGATTGAGGGAGTTCTGAACTCCAAGCCCCTAGGCTACGTTTCAAGCGACGTAGCTGACATCGACCCCATCACCCCAAACTACCTATTGATGGTGCGGCTGGACCCTGCCCTTCCTCAGACGGTGTACAGACAGGACGAGATGAACGGACGGAGGATGTGGAGACACAGCCAAGTACTGGCCGACCAGTTTTGGTCCCGCTTCCTCCTACACTACCTACCCTCCCTTCAAGCCCGTCAGAAGTGGGTTAAAGACAAGGACAACCTGACCGTGGGTACCGTCGTGATGATAATAGACCAGTCACTACTCCGAGCTACGTGGCCAGCCGGCCGTGTGAGCAAAGTGATTAACGGTTCAGATGGGAAGGTCAGAGCGGCAGAAGTCATCATCCAAGGGCGGACTTATACCAGACCAGTAGCCAAGTTGATAGAGCTTCCTGCGTTCCCTGACCCCCCTGACGACGACGATAACCCACCGACTTTGTAGATCACTTCCAACCCCCCCTAGCCCATTATGGGGAAGTTGACTTGACCCTTAATATTAATCTGTGCCCCACATTTATTTACTAATTAGGTTCGGACTTATTAGGGGGCGGCTGTTCTGAAGGTCCAGATTAACACTGAAAGTCTGCGTTTATTATTTTGTATAACTTATATATTGTTTATATATATAAGATATATATCGTTACGTCATCTGTTTGCCTAACAGTATTCTCCATTCGCTTATGGTAGATCCCATTCTGGACGACTAGGCGCCAGAGACGCGCCCCCTAGACATGGTGTTCAGACATGTTCAGACAAGCCCAGAGCAGGCGCATTGATTCTGTACAGGTGAACAGGCTGAGCCCAATAGGGACCAGATAGAGTATATTGTGTAGACGGTGCAAGCAGCAGCAGCGGCGGCAGCAGCATAACAGGAAAACTAGCCGAGTGAGAGTGAAAGACGTCCGGTACAGTTGTACACAGACCGACAGCGGTGTATCGCTATAGAGAGCTAATGGCTACTTAGATACGACTATAATATTGTCGAGCCATTATTGGCACAGTATAGTGACTTGTGTAAGCGAAGTAACGTGGAGAGACTTATAGTTAAACCCAGCGCCGTTTGGATATAACTACTCATTGGAGACCGTCTGCGGGTTAGCTTCACGTACAAACGAAGCTAGCTAGCTACCATCTATGCCAACAGGCTTTTGGATTAATAGCTATTAACCCTGCCATCGGGCGCTAGGATTACAAGGACCGGTTCCGTACGAGACCCCTTCTTCCAGCGGCGACAGGATTATCCGACCAGTCTACAGTCTCTCTGGGGCAGGAGCTCTAGAGAGAACCCATCGTCTCCAGCCACCATCTTGCTTTTCCCTGTATCGCCTCGCTTCGTCTCACTCCCTTCAGAGCTCCACCGGTCGAGTATCCGTAGTCTAGGAACTATTCGTTACCGCTGACTTTGTTGCACTGACATTCTATTATTAAAGGAGAACCGTAATAAATAATATGTATGTTGCTATGACTATTAAAATGCTGTTAACTTGGTATCCCTGTCCCTGCACAGTCAATTGAGTGTCCGCCATTTTGTCTAACTGTACTGTCTGGCTATTAATATTCTTTAGTAGTGGTTTAATCTAAACAATCTTTAATACAGTCAGGGTTGTGTAGCCCCTTAGCTACAAATACAGAAGGCATTACAGGTATGTTCAGAAATAAAAATTCTGATAATTGCGTAGTGACTTCTTCCCAGAATATCTTAACAGGGGGGCATTCCCAATACATATGCATAAATGTACCTATATCACCTCTTAGACACAAGGAGCATAAATAGTCTTGTTTAAGCCCCATTCGGTTCAATCTTATAGGTGTCAGGTAAGTCCTATGAATATAATTAAGATTAATCTGTTGATGGTCCGGGTTGCGTGACGCTAGTCGAATGTTTGCCCAGACTTCTTGCCAATCAAAATCTACTTTCAAGTCTGGTATATCCCTCCTCCAGACTGAGTCTAGCGGAAGGATTCCATACGAAGACGTTATTAAGTGATGATAAAAGTCAGATACGAAGCCTCTCGATGTCTCCCTTTCATAGAAGAATTTGTGATATCTGTGGTGCTCAAGTGGTATCTCTAATGGGACTCCATGAGCCTTCAAAGTAGCTAATAACTGTATATAGAAATAATAAGTGGAGCTAGTGAGGTTAAATTTGTTCTGAATTTCATGATAGCTACAGAAACCCCTTTCGTTGAATATATCTCCCAATGTATGTATGCCTTGCTTTTCCCATTTGGGATATCTGATAGGTCGTTGTGCAATAAGGAGTGCATTGTTATTAAATATGGGAGAATGGCTATGCCATTTGTGTTCGTTAGTGCATTTTTTCTGTGTGTCACGCCATATCCGAATCACATGTGTTATAAGAAGGCCAAATTTCAAGTCGCATTGCTTAATTGATAAATTGATGTATACTATATCCTGCAATCTATGTGGTGCCACTATGTTTTCTTCTAATGTTCTCCAGGATACAGATACTTGAGGATCAAACCAGGTGCTCAGTGGTCTTAAAGAGTACGCTTTAAGACGAGACACCCCAGGTGAATAGTCAAATATACTTTTTTTGTTGATTTTGAGATTTTGTTATATTTTGCTTCCTAAACATGTCTTCTATGAAACTAGTGACAATAAAACGTCAATAACACACATTTAGTTGTTTATTTGACTTCATTTTGCCTTATTGCATCCATAAATGTGCACATATTAAATGGGGAAGTGCCTCATTTGCATATATAAACATACATTTCAGAAAACTTGCAATATATTTTTTCTTAGTTTATATGTACATAACAAACTGGGAAAGTTTCATAGTGATATCTATTCAAATATTTTTTGCCTATTAGGGGGTACTACACTGTCTATCTAGGTCGTCCTCAGACGGGCCCTCCATCGGTGCTTCCAGTCATCCCGATCCTCCATGCATCTGGCTAGCTCGCCGGTGCTTTCTGTTCCCACATCTCTCCTGAGTACGTCCACGTAGGTTAACGTGGGACGTCCTCGTGATCGATGCCTGTGTGTTCGTTCCCACTGCACAAGTTTGCTGGTTGGCATCTCATGGTGTCTCTGGCAGTGACCTGCCAGCCTCATTCTCCTGACTGCCACTTTATCGCTCACCTTTAGCACCCCCCCATACAAGTTTGCATTAGTGACATGCTCATCCCTGTTGATGTTGAGCACCACACGCATCATTCTGGTGTAGCACCCATCCAAGGACTTCTGCAGGGTGGGCTTCAAGGTCCAGCATTCACTGCCATACAAAAGGACAGACTCAACTGTTGCATGAAAGAAGTTGAGCTTGATTTGACGGGGGAGGTTGGATTTCCACACACTGGTCATGCCGTTCAGAGCCCTCCACGCAAGTGCCTTCCTCACTTTAAGGTCTTGCTCGGACGAGTTGACCCACGAGCCCAGGTACTTGAAATCACTGACTTCCTTTAGAGCAGAGCCTCCTGTTGTCGTTAGAGGTGGATGATCCGGGAGGATGTTATACATTATGACCTCGGTTTTCTTGGCATTTAGCCTAAGGCCAACCTTGGCGCACTCCGTCTCCACTCTGCACAGGAGTTCCTGTGCCTGCTCCACCTGGTCAGAGAGCAGGCTGATGTCGTCCGCATAGTCAAGGTCTGTTAGGACTATGGCGGGGTGTCGTCTCGATCTCCTTGGGGTTATTGTGAGACCAAGTTCCTGCTCCCGTCCATTGATGGCCTTCCTGAGCGCATAGTCGAGGACTATGACGAAAAGGAAGGGGGCAAGGGTGTCCCCTTGCATCACTCCAGCCAGGATTACAAATTCTTCACTGTTGCCGTCTGGGGTTACCACCTTGGCCCTTGTACCCGTGTGCATGGTCCCCATGGCCCGGAGTAGATTGGGAGGGACTCCGTAGGCCTTGAGTATCCTCATCATCACAGCTCTGTGTATCGAGTCAAAAGCCTTTTTGAAGTCGATAAAGCACAGTACCGCTGTCAGGTTGTTCTTCTTAACCTCCTCGATGATTCTTCTCAAGGCCAAGATCTGGGCCACAGTGGTCCTCTTCTCTCGGAAACCATTTTGGTTCTCCCTGAGGTGGGGGTCGATGGCTTTCCTTATCCGGTTTAGTATCATGCGATTGTACATCTTTGCAATGACACATGGCAGACTTATGCCACGGTAGTTGTCTGGCTTCGAGAGATCTCCGGACTTAGGCACTGGGATGATGTTAGAGAGAGACCACATATCAGGCTGGTTGTTTTTTCATCAGGGCATGGTTGCAGAACTCCAGGATGATGTTGTCAAGGTCACAGTTCTTATAGACCTCTGGGGGAATGCCGTCCGGCCCAGAACTTTTCCCCTGCTTCAGTGTGGATTTCACTTTGGTAAACTCCCTGGCTGTGAAGGGACCATCGTCAATAGTGAGATTCGTGAGGACGGCAGGTATCGTCTCCTCATCTTCATCCACTGTCGAGTGTGTTCCCAGTAGATTTCGGAAGTGAGTACTACACTGTACTACACTGTTTGTAGCCTGTGTGTAGTTCTGTTCAGTTCAATAACATCATTATTATTATTATTATTATTCAGTTATCAGGCATGTGTTTAGGTTGTCTATTACTAATGGTTTGATTAGGTATTGTGTTTGTAAATATCTGTTTAAAAAAAAAAGTATGGCATTTTACAATACAGAACTTTGAAGGTGTTTTCCCAGAAAATTAGTTTTAAGAGTTTTTCCTCATACTCTGAGCCTGAAATCTCCACTTCAGTAGCACTCACATACACCAAACCTTCCAGTTCTATTCATATCTATGTTCTGAAGGTATTTACAGAAGGGTTTGTTGATATCGCATTCATACCCTGATTTATATCACATTTTATTCCTAAAAACATGGCGAAATATGTAATTTTACCATAAAAATGGACTGAATGGAGTATTTTCTGATTTATGGAGTGATAAAAAGAGATATCCAAAATCCCCTCTGTAATAACCTTTGGCTCTAATATGTCAACAAAATGAAACTATAATTTTGAAAATGGCTTCATCCAATGTTCAGATTTCTGTCCTGGAATTATATGCAAATTAGTGCATATTTAAGTAGATGGTGCCTCATTTGCATATTTAAACATACAATTTCAGAAAACTTGTAATACAAAAAAGTCTTGTCTTAATATAAGTAATCAACTGGGGAAGTTTCATTGTGATATCTATTAGTTAATTTTTTTACCCTATTCACCTGCAGTGTCTCCCCTTAAAATAGTGGTAGAAGTCTGGAATTGCTAGACCTCCGTCGGCTTTGTTTCTCTGTGCAGTGGATCTTTTTATTCGTGGAGGTTTGTTATTCCAAATAAATTTATATGCGGTGGAGTGTATCGGTAACATTGAGCTAAAGAAGTTGATTCTAGGTAAAACATCCATCTTAACTATTGATACTCGGGCCTGTACTGAATTTTTAAGTTTTGACCACCTGTCAAAGTCATTTGTGATCCTATCTAGAAGTCTATTTCACCGTTTGGCTTATACTGTAGTAGGGAATATTTCAACTCCAAGACATCTAAAATGTTCTACCATTGGTATATTTCCTGGAAGGAATGTTGCCTTCGCAGATACATTAAGTGGGAGGAAGGCCGATTTTGGCCAGTTTATCCTAAATCCCGATAGATTGCCAAAATCATCAATCAACTTGAGAAGATGAGGCAGTGAGGTGGTATGGTTTTGCATGAACAATATTACGTCGTCCGCATATAAACTAATATGATGTTGTGTGCCCTTAATTGAGATTGGCTCTATGGATTGGGATTGTTTTATATACTGTGCTAAAGGCTCTAAGGATAGAGCAAATAGTCCGGGACTAAGAGGGCAACCCTGTCTGGACGAGCGCGACACAGGAAAGATTGTGGAGATGAATTTACCTGTTATTATCATGGCTGATGGGTCTTTGTATAACACTTTTATCATATTAATGTAACCGTTTCCTAACCCCATCCTTCCGAGTACTGCCCATAAATAAGACCATTCCAATCTATCAAAGGCTTTCATCGCATCCAAGCATAATACAGCTGTAGGTGCAATGGCATCCTTACTGGCGTCTAACATATGTAGTAACCGTCTTACATTATCCGTTATTAGGCGGCCTTTTATAAATCCAGTCTGATCAGGATGAACTAAATATGTCATATGCTTTTGAAGTCTGATGGCTAGTACCTTAGCATACAGCTTAATATCGGTTCCGAGGAGGCTTAAGGGTCTATAACTACCACAATCGGTAGGGTCTTTGTCTTTTTTAAGGAGGACAGATATGAGTGCGATATTTTCGTTCTTATGGAAATTCCCCTCTTTGATCGAGTATAAAATCATATCAAGTAATAGGGGTCCAATTACATCCCAACATGATAGGTACAGTTCTGGAGGTATACCATCCCGTCCAGGAGCCATACCAATTTGCATTTCAGATATAGCCTCCCTAAGTTCCTCTAGTGTAATAGTTGTGTCTAGCTGTTTAGCGTCTTCCTCTGAGTGTTTAGGTAGATTAATTTGATTAAGATATATATCCAGTTTATTTTGATCGAAAACCATTTCTGATTTGTACAAGTTGGAGTAAAACTCTTTGAAGGTGTCGTTAATTTCTTTGGGGTCTGTAACAAGTCCTTGTTGGTTCTTAATAGTAGGGATATCTGCAAATTTTGCATTGGAGCGTATCTTCATAGCTAGTAGGTGACTTGGTTTAGAACCCTGAAAGTAATAATGTTGTCTTGTGCTACGTATTTGAAATTCAGATTGTTGTTTTAAAATGGAGTTAATCTCCTTTTTTAACACATCAATTTGAGTCTCCAATCGAACCGAGTAGTTGTGTTGTAAAGAGGAGAACAACGAGGAGTAAAGCGTTTCCAGCTCTACCAATTTGGAACAACGATTCTTGCGTAGGTTGGAGGCAAAGACCGTAGTGTAATCCTTAATAAAACCCTTTACCGACATCCATAACATTCTGGGATCCTGTACTGAATTCGCATTACTCCGCAGGAGTTTTCAAGTTTCAAGTTTCAAGTTCAAGTTCAAGTTCAAGTTCAACAATAAGTTCAACTTTGAATTGTATTATGTATTCATTGTTTTTCAGCAGTATCGAGTTAAATCGCCATCTTGGGGCTCGGGATGACAGTATACCAAATTAACCATTCAGGAGTAAATAGCTGTGATCTAGGCACCATTTCCACATCATAGCTATCAAATAGTCTAGGGGATGCAAAAACATAATCTATTCTGGAAAATGTCTTGTGTCTTGCAGAGCGAAACGAGTACTCTCGGGCCATTGGATTGAGTAATCGCCATAGGTCATTTACACCAGTATTCTTGGCCCAATCCTTTAGTGCATTAGATGCATGTTTCTGATCATTGGAATTGGTGGGATTAGATTTATCCATCACGGGATCCCAATTAGCATTAAAATCCACGCCAATTATAAATGAATACTCAGGAAGGTTCAACATTGCTCTAGTGAGTGTAGCGTAAAAGTTAGCGTCGTACAGATTTGGGGCATATGCCACTACCAACGCGATTTTCCTATTACTATATTCTACTTTAGCTATGGTTACTCGGCCATCCGCATCAGACCATACGTCCAACAATTTGATATTCAACTTCCGTTTCGCGACTATAGCAACCCCACAGGCATAGACGCCTACGTAATGGAGCAGACGATGCACGTGCTCCAGGACTATTGAACTTGGGGGAGCAAACTTGTCTCTTTGCTCCCTCACTTTTTGATCATATGATATATCCCCCCCCAATATATAAATATTATCTAACCATAACTACGTAATTTCAATCAAATTAATAATACGCAATGACACTTAATAGCAAGTTTTTAAGTTTCCAAAGATTGTGTGACCCCCCACTTTAATGGTTTGATCCAGTGCCCACGGGCCACGGTTCGTCGGCATGATGTATACGACATGTTGGGGGAGGCGGCTTTTTCGAAAGCCCTTGAAAAATTCAGGCTGGATATTGGATAACATTGTGAGGATTATTCTTCGGCGTTTACATCAAAATGGAGCAAATCATCACGTAAGTCGAACACTGTGACTGTATACTAAATGCGCAAACAGATTGAAACTGAATATTTCTCGTATGGTGAGCCTCGGCGCTGCACCGAGTGAATCCAGAGATACGGGATGGTGCGCACTGCGCAGGCGCTGTGATCACCCAACGGCGGAAATAATGCCGCTTTGAGCAGTTTATAAAAAAATATAAAAAATATTTATTAGCAACGCCGAGCTTTCAAACCATCCCGTATCTCTGTGCGAACCCCTCGTGCAACTGTGAGCACCTTTGTAATGTCTCTGTGATACTTGTATAACGAACGGTTCGGCCAGAACCAGTCCTTCATGGTAAATCTAGGTTGGTTTCCCATTGAGGAGCAAGTGACTGTGGATTCACTCGGTGCTGAGCACAGTCACGAAAGGGGCTAGTATGGACCCTGATGTAAACAAGACAAACGTCTTTCTCTGGTCTGCATCCCCTTAACAATTGTGTGTATTGAGCCGTACTGTATTGTACCCATTCTGCAATCTGTTAAATAAAGTTTTCATTCATTCATTCATTCAGCCGCCGCGCTCACTGGGGCTATTGATAGCGTCAATTAGTTGTTGTTGTTGGTACTGCCGCTGCGGATGAGAACGGGGCCGGAGGGGCTTTGGGAGGATGGGAAAGTTATTATTATTATTATAATAGTAATTGGCTATCATACGTGCCTAGCTAGCGTTAGCTAAAAGAGCCCTTGCAGTGAAGTTATTATTATTATAGCTATCATACTGTAATATAAACTGAGTTTTATAGTGAAAAGAGCAGCTTTATTTTGGTCAAGATTGAAGGCTCTATATTGCAGGAAATTGCACATACAGGTGTTCATTAAATGTAAAAAAATCTGCCGTGGAGGGGGTCGTGCCGGACCCCCTCCAAACCACCCCTTGCAAAAAAAAAAGTTAAAACAAAAAAAAAAGTAAAAAAAAAATAATAAAAAAAATAATTGCACCCCCACTTTCAACTATAACTAGGCGGCCATGCCCACAGGCTCTCGTTCCAAAAGATGAGTAGCTAATGTTATGATATATTTTGTCCGCTAGCATTACGTTATCCTTCACTAAGAAGTGCGTTTCGCTTAAAAGAGCCACATCAACCTGTTTGTTTTTCATCAGTGTAAGCACACTTTTGCGTTTGTGTTGTTTATTTAGTCCCCCATTATTCCAAATCATTATATTCAAACTAGCCATAATCTAAACATGTTGTTGTATTCTTGTGTGTAATTCGTCTGGAGTTAAACTTCACAATAGATATATATCCAATTATTGAGGTCCTGTTGAGAGCCGAGCCTGAAAACATACATATAAACCCAATCATATAATCCCCCCCTCCCTTACACGACCAGTTAGACCAGAATGAGCTATTTATCCTTAACTTTCCTAAGCAAATTGCCATAGGATCTTAAACTTTTAATTCTACCTTAATAGAATGTCACCCGTGGCTTAGCCACTCTCCCGTTAAAATAATAAAATAAAAATAAAAAATATGCCTCAAATATCATAGTATATTCACTTAAACCTTATACTAACATGTATAAGTTAAAACATATCGAAGAATAAGAAAGGTGTATAGAACCAAATTATAGACACCTCAAAAAATAGAGAACATTTGTTTAAATCTTAATCTAACTTTGCCAAACTTAAACACCTAGATGAAAAGGAAGGTTTTAAATATGTGTATGCAGTTCGTCCCCCAAACAGGGGTAGGCAGTATTCCGTTGTAAAGGTTGTTGTTCTTTCAGATGTGATTCTTGTGTATGGTCACAAATTGTTGTTTATGTTCCAGGGCTTTCTGCATGCCATAGGGTGATATTATTCCAGAATATTCTGATATGACACCGAGCGTTGAAAGAGTCCAGAGTATTCCAAAATGTCAACTACATAGCATGACTTGCATAAAACCCATTAATCTAGTGGGCCCAAACAGCGAACTTTTACAATAATATAGTATCTGGCGTCACATATTAACCTATCTCTACATCAATGTCATCAAAGCTTGTTTGGTGCCAATTTTGGTGTCCAAGTTATAACGAAGTAATCAAAAAATAAAAAAGAGAATAAGACTTAGCCTCCTCCACGTTGTGGGTCCCTCATGTACTCCTCGGCTTCTTCAGGCGAGGAAATCTTTACCCTTATTCCATTTCTATCCATGATGGTAAGATTCGCAGGGTAGCGTAGTGTAGGTGGGAATCCCTTCTCAAAAAGACGAGTCATCACTGACTTGTAACTAGCTCGTAGGGCTACAACCTTGCGGCAAAAATCTTCGTAGAAATACACTGGTTTCTCGTTGTATTGCAGATTTCCCCTCTTCTTTCGTGACGCCCGGATAATCGTGTCTCTTATTCCAGTTTGACGTAGGCTAGCAATAATCACTCTAGCTTTGTTGTTGTTGTAGTCTCAGATGCCAATTCTGTAGCGCTGATCCACTATTGGTGTTGTGGAGAGGATATGTGATCCTAGGATTTGAGCTAACACTGTCGCGAACGAGTCGTTTGTGCAGTCAACTGATTCATCCAGTCCTACTATACGGATGTTAAATCTTCGGGAATGACGTTCCATTTTGAATATCTTAGCTGTTAGCTTCTTATTGTTGTCATCCATCTTCATCGTTAGTTCCACGATGCTGTCATTTAAAGCCCTTTCGCCCGTAATGAATCTCAGTGTATGTTCAACCAAGGTGGCCTCAGCTACATTAATGCGTTCAGTTTGTACTGCAGCCGCTACTTTTAAATCCTCGATTTTGGCTTCGATAGATTATTTGATAGCATCAGCCTTAGTATCAGCCTTATCAACCTTATCGGTTAAGATCTTTATTAGTTTAGCAAGAGACTCTATATCGGATGAGGTGGCAGGGACACTGGAAGAAGTGGCAATTTCAGCAGTTTTTCTTTCGATCTCTCCAGCCAAATCCCGAACGGAGCCCGTATCCACAGGCAAATCCTCTGTAGCTAATTTGGCTGTTGCACGTGTATCTTTCTTTGGTCCCATCTTGATTCTTTCAGTCGATATAGTTCGTTGAAGATCTAGTTTATATATACGTCGAGGTTTAAACACATTGGTGTTGTAAAAAGTGGTTTTTGAAGCAAAAAAAAAGAAAACGGGCGAGAGCTATAACCAATGCGACCGTTACATGCTGGTGCTAAACCGGAAGTCTACAAGGAGCTCTTAAGGTGCTCCCATAGTCGAGCGGACCGTACACGGAGTGGACTCCGCGAAGGTCCGCGCGGACTCAAAGCGTACTCAAAGCGCACTCCAAGTGCGAAGCTCCAATTTTCTAATGCACGGACGTCCGCACCGCTCACTTGGTGTCACATAAAAGGCTGCTCTGCGTTTTGGTTGACATCGACCTGCATTTAATGTGACGCCGATCTGCATTTTACTCTGACCACTCTCTCCGTGCCAAGTGAGAGTAGGGCAGGATCTTGATTAAATGGGTAGGATTGGTCCGGTAAAACGTTGGCAGGTAGATGGCGCTAAATTTTGTTTTATTTCGAAATATTGGAAACGGAGATAACATAGACTCTTTATTTTGACATCGGATGACGACGACATGACAGTAGTTGAACAGCGTGGGAAACATTTTGTAAACTGGCGCGAGACATGTAGGAAATTGGTCTGCGGAGGTCCGCAGAGGTCCGCTCGACTATGAAAGCTTGCGCGGACCTCGCGGAGTCCGCTCCGCGCACTGTCCGCTCGACCATGGGAGCACCTTTAGTCAGTGGCGGCTGCTACATTCTTTCCATGGGGGGGCGCTATACCAAACATTTTGCAAACATGTACCACGCATGTACCACGCATGTACCACGCATTGGCATGTCACTGGCAGCGGACAGCTGACCAAGCAACACACAACCAGTCAAATAAAGTACAGTCTAATTCACAACTTGAAACACAATATATAAATAGAAAAGTTAGAAACAAACTCGCTCCGTCTCCAAACACACGCAGAGAGAGAGAGAGAGAGAGAGAGAGAGAATCACGTTAGTTAGTGAGAGAGAGAGAGAGAGATAGAGAGAGATAGAGAGAGATAGAGAGAGAGAGAGAGAGAGAGAGAGAGAGAGAGAGAGAGAGAGAGAGAGAGAGAGAGAGAGAGAGAGAGAGCGAGAGAGAGAGAATCACGTTAGTTAGTTAGGGAGAGAGAGAGGAGAGAGAGAGAGAGAGAGAGAGAGAGAGAGAGAGAGAGAGAGAGAGAGAGAGAGAGAGAGAGAGAGAGAGAGAGAGAGAGAGAGAGAGAGAGGGAGAGAGAGAGAGAGAGCGAGAGAGAGAGAGAGAGAGAGAGAGAGAGAGAGAGAGAGAGAGCGATATCGCAAATCTACCTTGTTGTTAAGTTGACAGCAGGCAGAAGGGCTTGATAAAGTATATCCACTCCATTGTCCAGACTGTGTTGATGTCCATTGTCCATGCATGTCCCTCCACACTGCATCCATATATAGCTTGTTGTTAGCCAACAAGTACTGTGTGAGCTAACAACAAATAGCTGCATCACAACACAACAGCATAAACTCACTTTGTCTAATTGAAACGTGGTCCAGCCGGAGGGCTTGATAAAGTGTATAATCCGCTGTTGATGATGTATATCCAGACCACTGTCCACTGTCCAGACTGCATCCGCCATATAGCTTGTTAGCCAAGTGTTAGCTGTTAGCACCACACAACAAGTACTTGATTTCTTTGTCCATTTCCGCGTCGAACAGACTGCAAACTACCTGGCGTTCTATCGCCATGCTCTAAGACAAACTCTAACCTTAACCAACTTTGAAAGAATGCCTAAGCTTAACCGTCGAAAGAACTTGCAGTCACGCTCTAAGACAAATAGCTGCATCTCACAACAACACAACTATCTCTACCAAGCTAGAAAACCTAAAATTGGAACATAGAAATTGGCGTCGGCCAATCAGAGAGCGTCTCCGCGAAATGCGGCTACGGAAAAAAAACTGTCGTCAGCCAATCAGAGAGCGTCTCCGCGAAATGCGGCTATAGAAATTCTTGACGCTGCTATGGATGCTTGCCTAGACCGCTTCAATTGCGGTCTAGCCCGGGCCGAGAAATACGGCTAGGAGAAATGCGGCAGGAGAAATGCGGCAGGAGTGAGTCACTTCCTGTTCAGGAAAACGAGTATTTTTTATTTTATATATTAACGTTATATTGTGCATTGGAAACACAAACATACTTAAAATGAGTAAATATTATTAATTTTAAACATGTTTATATTATTTATAGGGCTATAAAACAAAAAACAAAAACGTTTTTTTTTCTTCTTCTCTCATTTAACAGGTGGGTCGGCGCCCTAGCGCCCCCGGTGGCCAGCCGCCACTGCCGTTAGTCTTACTTTCCACCACGGCCTAAAGGTCAAGTGGGATTTGGCTTTAAGCCTTTCACTGCCACACGACAGAAGGTTACCGGTAACCCTTTACTATCACACAACCAACGGCGATGCTCCATCATTAGCATCATTGCGGAGCTAATGATGCTAATGATGGAGCATCGCCGTCGGTTGTGTGATAGTAAAGGGCTAACCTTCTGTATTGTCACAGTGAAAGGGTTAACCCGCTGTTGAGTGGCAGTGAAAGGCTTTAAAGCAGGGGTCTCAAACTCAATTTACCTGGGGGCCGCTGGCGATAGAGTCTGGGTGAGGCTGGGCCGCATCAAATATTCCACAAAAAAAGGGTTTAAAGTATTCCAAAAAAAAAGTACAACTGATCCAATCTTCTCAAAAACTCACTAAAACCTCACAAACACCAGCAACTGAGCATTCTCAGTGGTGTCAGTGGACTCATCCACAGTGGAAATGCACTGCATTTTTTTTTATTCTATCACAAAGCTGTTTAATCAAATCATCAGCCAGTATTTCAGTTATTCTGGTTGCTGTGCTATCTGAGGAGGATTTGCTTTTGTTTGCCTTCAAACATGGTCTCCATCACTTCAGTCATACATTATTTTATTATTTATGAATTAGAGAATGGCTTCTTGTGTTTAGCCAACACCCATGCCACTGAGTGAGGACTTGGTTGCTTTTTCTCGTTGTGACATAGATTTAACAATAATTCTGCTTGCAGCTTGATATGATGATTTCATTCCATTTATTTTTGTGGTTCTTAGCACTGAATTTTGAGGAAAGGTTGCATCAAAATAACTGTGTTTTGTTTCGTAGTGGCGTTTCAAATATGCCACTCTTCACAAGAACTACCGTTTCTTGGCATATTAGGCACATTGGTTTGGTGCTGGGAGGATGCTGTGAGGATTCGCCTGTCCCTGGACCTTTTTCCTGTGTTTTCCCTGTCTACTCTCCTCAACAGCCCCCACCCTTGCGATGATTTACTCTCCTCTACTCTTCACCAGCCCCCACCCTTGGACATCCTTGATCCTCTACCTTCACGCACCTGTTTGGAGTTTGCAATCACCTCGGGAGAGTACATAGGTTGCAGACTCCCCTCCAGTCCTTGTCGGGTCGTTCTGTGTTCTGGACTCTGTGTTCGTTCTGTATCTGTATCTGTGTCTGTGTTCATGGAGTTCTGTGTTCATGGAGTTCTGTACGTTACCATCACCTGCCGCGTCTCCGGCGTGAGACGACGTGCCAGCCATCACCACCTGTCGCCGTTTGCCTGGAGTGGGACACCGTCTTTGCTCTCTAATTCTCTACGGGAGGTTTTCCAGTGTTCCCACTCCAGACGTCAAGCCGGCTCGTCATCGCTCCCGATTCCACGGGAGGAAGGCGTCTCTTTGTGATCCTCGTTCCTGGGGTGAGGCTCGTCGTCGCTCCCTAGTATTCCACGGGAGGATGGCGTGTGCCCATCCCGTTCCCCTTGGACCCAGGCTCGTCGTCGCTCCCTAGTATTCCACGGGAGGACGGCGTGGTCCCATCACGGTCCCCTGGGACCCCCTTTGTTCTGCGCTGCCCGTCTGCAGCATCCGAAGAGGAGGAGGAGGATCCCCGTGCCAGGCCCCCGCTGTCGGGCCCCTGTCCCCGTGCCAGGCATCCGCCGTCGGAACCCTGTCCTTATCCCTGTAAGCAGCTCTGGCCCTCGCCCTGTCCAAGGCCTTAACCCTGTTCTCTGTCCCTGTCTCCAGCCCGCCTCTCCGGGCCTCTGTCCCTGTCCCCCTCTCCAGTGCCCCTGGTCCTGGTCCTTGACATTTAGCCCTGGCCCTGTCCCTTAGCCTTAGTCCCTTAGCCTGTTCGCCTCTTAAAGGCACAGTGCCGCATTTTCCATATTTCCTTGACTCTAGTGTTTTTGTGTTCTCCCTTAAAGGGACTGTGCCGCTTTTTGTTCTATAATAAATATTTGCCCTGTTTTGGCTTACTCTCATACCTGTCTTGTGTTGTGCGATTGGGGTCGGTTACAAACCATAACAGTACGACCCGACCAGTCGACGACCCCAGCCAGCACAGACAGTGTATGTGAGTTAGCCCCTGTTAGTTCCCTCTAGTTCCCTCTAACCCACTCTAGCTCCCTCTAGTTCCCTCTAGCTCCCTCTAGTTCCCCTGTTAGTTCCCCTGTTAGTTCCCCTGTTAGTTCCCCTGTTGACTCCCCTGTTAGCTCCCCTGTTAGCCTCGTTAGCTCCCCTGATAGCTACCCTGTTCCCCACAGCTAGGACTGTCCTTTCAGCTAGCTTGTTCTCCTTTGCTAGTCCAGCCTTGTCTGCTAGCCTAGCTCCGGCAGCTAGCGCAGCCTCTATGCTAATGTAGCAGTACAGCTAGCATAGGCCCTGTAGCTAGCAATGCTCTGGCAGCTACCCAGTCCCTCTGCTAGCCCCACTTTAGGTGTAGCTTCCCCTGCTAGCATGGCCCAGTTTTTTTTGTTTGTTGCTTTGTCATGTCCCCTGCCCCGCTGTCTGATTTTTTGGGTCGCCCGGTGGCTCCCGTGGAGGGGGAGGTACTGTGAGGATTCGCCTGTCCCTGGACCTTTTTCCTGTGTTTTCCCTGTCTACTCTCCTCAACAGCCCCCACCCTTGCGATGATTTACTCTCCTCTACTCTTCACCAGCCCCCACCCTTGGACATCCTTGATCCTCTACCTTCACGCACCTGTTGGGAGTTTGCAATCACCTCGGGAGAGTACATAGGTTGCAGACTCCCCTCCAGTCCTTGTCGGGTCGTTCTGTGTTCTGGACTCTGTGTTCGTTCTGTATCTGTATCTGTGTCTGTGTTCATGGAGTTCTGTGTTCATTGAGTTCTGTACGTTACTATCACCTGCCGCGTCTCCGGTGTGAGACGACGTGCCAGCCATCACCACCTGTCGCCGCCTGGAGTGGGACACCGTCTTCGCTCTCTAATTCTCTACGGGAGGTTTTCCAGTGTTCCCACTCCAGACGTCAAGCCGGCTCGTCATCGCTCCCGATTCCACGGGAGGAAGGCGTCTCTTCGTGATCCTCGTTCCTGGGGTGAGGCTCGTCGTCGCTCCCTAGTATTCCACGGGAGGATGGCGTGTGCCCATCCCGTTCCCCTTGGACCCAGGCTCGTCGTCGCTCCCTAGTATTCCACGGGAGGACGGCGTGTTCCCATCCCGGTCCCCTGGGACCCCCTTTGTTCTGCGCTGCCCGTCTGCAGCATCCGAAGAGGAGGAGGAGGATCCCTGTGCCAGGCCCCCGCTGTCGGGCCCCTGTCCCCGTGCCAGGCCTCCGCCGTCGGAACCCTGTCCTCATCCCTGTAAGCAGCTCTGGCCCTCGCCCTGTCCAAGGCCTTAACCCTGTTCTCTGTCCCTGTCTCCAACCCGCCTCTCCGGGCCTCTGTCCCTGTCCCCCTCTCCAGTGCCCCTGGTCCTGGTCCTTGACATTTAGCCCTGGCCCTGTCCCTTAGCCTTAGTCCCTTAGCCTGTTCGCCTCTTAAAGGCACAGTGCCGCATTTTCCATATTTCCTTGACTCTAGTGTTTTTGTGTTCTCCCTTAAAGGGACTGTGCCGCTTTTTGTTCTATAATAAATATTTGCCCTGTTTTGGCTTACTCTCATACCTGTCTTGTGTTGTGCGATTGGGGTCGGTTACAAACCATAACAGATGCACACATATTTTTCAGTCCATTCACCTTTGAATTGCAGCGATTTTCACTGTCGACTTTTCTTTTACTGGCCATCTTTGAGCATGCCATATTTTTCTACTAACTGCCTGCTGGCGAAACTAGGCTACTAGCTACATTTATCTCACGGCGATAAAACTGGGAACGAGGTTACTAGCTACAGTACCTGCAGATGAAACTACCTGTAGATGCGCTGTCAACTTGCTCTGACTCTGACCCGTTGAAAGAGACGACACGCATTCCGTGAAGACCCGCCCTACTCTGCCTCTGATTCGCAGACTGTGGGTGGGGGAAAAAACGCTGACGGGACGCTGAATGTGATTGGACCAGAGTAGCCAGACAGACACGGAGCAGTGCAGCTGGACAGGCAGAGCACTGCTTGAGCAGAGGAGATAGCGGAGAATTTTGAGAATGCCTGCCATGTCAAGTCAAGTCAAGTAATTTATTTATAAAGCACGTTTAAAAGCCCAAGAGCCAACCAAAGTGCTGTACAATCAAATCTTAAAATCAATGTCCTAATATAAAATACACAAATACAAAAATACAAAAAGGCACAGCAGGACAAGACAGTACATTCAGAGAGTAGGACAGTAGGACAACACACGAATAGGGGAACACAAAGTACAGTAGCACACAGGGGACAGAGGAGCATAATAAGAGATACAAGAGGGAGGGGGCAGGATAAAATTACATGGGAGTGTGTGAGTTAGGGTGTGGGAGAATCAGGGTTTATTGAAGGCCAGGGAATAGAAGTGGGTTTTTAGACGGGCCTTAAATGTCTCCAGTGAGGGGGCAGATCGGATCTCCAGGGGAAGCTGGTTCCATAGCTTGGGGGCCACGGCCTTGAAGGAGCGATCGCCTCTCTTTTTGAGTCTGGTGCGGGGGGGGGACCAGCCGAGCCTGGTTGGAGGATCTTAGTGACCTGG
Source organism: Notolepis coatsorum (assembly GCF_963971535.1). Lineage (NCBI taxonomy): Eukaryota > Metazoa > Chordata > Actinopteri > Aulopiformes > Paralepididae > Notolepis > Notolepis coatsorum. The sequence continues at coordinate 127,107,891 of NC_140168.1, forward strand.
GTGCTGCGTAGGGGGTGATGAGTTCGGTGATGTATAAGGGTGCTGCACCCGATAGTGCTTTAAAGGTGAGGAGGAGGATTTTAAAGTCTATTCTAAATGGGACTGGGAGCCAGTGTAGGGAGGCTAGGACTGGTGTGATGTGCTCTCTCTTTCTGGTACCGGTAAGGAACCTAGCTGGATATATTTTCCTTCCACTTGGTATCACTCCGGAACAGTGTTAATTTTGTCAACTAAAATGGTGACGAAAGATCTTCGTCAACAAAGGTTTTTTTCATGACGACAACGAGACGTGACGTCACGTTATTGAAGACCATGTCACGCTAACGAGACTAAATAGTTTATTAAATATCGTTGACAACAACTGAGAACACAAACATTTTATTTACAAAAACCAGGACGAAATGTCTCTTCATGTATGTTGATATTGTTGACTAAAACAAGACGAGACAAAATAATTATAACTTTTCTTAATGCCATCGTCCCGACAGAGCAGTGTGACGGGGAGCTCTGTTATTAGCATTAGCTGAAGAGCTATTTGAAAAGCTAGTTTTAGCTTAACGTTACCTTGGCTAAAGTTGGGACTATTCATAATCCAGCTGCAGACCTGCAAGCAAAGTACAGCAAGTTGGCAAAGGAGTATTCCAAGGTAAATCACTTTTTCACCAGTAACGTTACATTCTTTCCATCTAGCTCACGCTAACTGGCTAACCTAGCTCACGCTAATGTGGTTAACTGATCGACCTCTCGCACACAATTAATGACATGTTGCGGACAGCCATACCAGTGATAATGTTTAGCTTTTAGTGCCAAATGATAAGAGTCTGAGGCGGAGTCTCAAAAGACAATGTTGAATGTTTATTGTGCATTAAAAATCACAACAGAGCCTCTGCTACTAGCTGACCTAAACGGAGCCTTCTGGAAGCAAGTGCAACAACGTATAATGTTCGTGTGGAACCAATGTGCCAACAACCTTTCCGTGGGTGAAGGATAGTTGTCATTTAATGATACTAATACTAATCTATACAATCACCTGTTGTTGAATAAATACCATTACTTTCTAGTTATTACTAAAAAACAGTATATATAAAACAGTAGCTGTAAAAAATAAAAGAAAAAAAAAGTTTTATAATTTATATAATATAATTTTTTTACATTAACTAAAAATAGACAAAAATGTCACCCGTTTTTGTCGAATACAAAAAAGACAAAATGTTGACAAAAACTGACTAAGACTAAAATGCTCTGACATTTAGTTGACTAAAACTGACTAAACGAAAAATAAATGAAGATGACTAATATGATGAAAACGAAAAAGGAGCACTTGACACATGACTAAGACTAAAACTAAAATGAAAATAGCTGCCAAAATGAACACTGCTCCGGAATCACGTTTCAACCAAGTCACTAATGTAACGTTGCTGTCATGAGCCTGCGCTATAGTAGCCTTAGCCTACAAAAAATTTAATAAAACGACGCTGCAAAAAGTTGCACGCGGGCCGCACTAACACTAAACTTTGATGTCAAGTAGGGGGCCACAAAATATCATCCAGCGGGCCGCAATTGGCCTGCGGGCCGCGAGTTTGAGACCCCTGCTTTAAAGGGACAGTCTGTCCCCATGAACCTATGTGACTGAAACGGTAGGAATATGCTTTTGAGAGTTCCCTCTCTGCAGAACATGGCTCTTATCAGCCCTCACGTCTCTCGTTTGGATGTGTCACCTCCCTCCTCACTCAGCACACAGTGTGGAGGAGGCCTCCTGGTGCAGCTGTGTCCCAGCAGAAGGCCTGTGTGGTCGGCAGCACTTATATATAGATATAGCGAGTGCCTCGTTGTGTGCATTTAGACGTCATGAACAGCACTGTGGTCTTCCTGACGCTGAGATGCTGCCATGCTGTTCAGCACGGACCCCCCTCAGGAGGCTAGAAAGGTGCTGCACAGCTCTCCTGAGCACACGGGCAAACCAGTTAACAACAAGGAATGTTCTGCGAGTGTGTGGCAGGTTTGTGTGTGCATGCATTGTGTGTATGTCTGTTCAAGTTTCAAGTTTCTTTAATAGTTGTCATACAGAAGTACAGAATACTTTTATACAAAATGCTTCTTACTGTTACGCTCCAGAGACTGTGCTAGACAAGATAAGTATGAAATAAAATAAAATAGTATAGCATGTAATAGAAGTAAAAATAGAAGTCACAGTGTTCAGTATAGACATATGTACAATGTTCGATGCAGAATAGAAGTAACTGAGTTACCATACAATATACAATATACTATGCAATGTACTAATATACAATACTATATAGTGCAAAGCAGAAATGGGATGAGGTACAATTTAGGTACAATTTACAGTAAGGTGTACGAGTTGTAGTGCAAATCCTTTACCAATAAATATAAAGTGTGTTTAGGTGATCTAAAGTGTGGAGAGTGGGTGCTGCAGTGTGTTGTTTGTTTAAAGTGAGTGTGCGTGTGTGGATGTGTGTGCTGTGTGCATTTGATGGTTGTTGCATAGTGTTTATTGTTCGTTGAGCAGCCTGATGGCCTGTATGTGTGGCTGTGTGTCTGTGTGTATGTATGTATGTGTGTGTGTCTGTGTGTGTGCTGACTCATTCAACTGTGCCGGTCCAGAGCAGTCAGCATGTTTTTTCACAAACAAAGTTCCTCAGCCGTGCTGCTGCAGGGTTTAGACGGTGTCCAACATTAGTGGAACAGCCCACACACGTAGAATACAGATCTGCTTTTGAGCGCGGGCCAAATGGCCTCTATGTTTTACGAGCCTTCTCTCTACCGACGCACCGTCTTGAGACTAATTATCCCGCTCGCTCTCGAACACAAAGGCTCGTTTATTACCGCACCGACACGCCATTTGTTTTGCCGCGGCCTACATGGCGTCGCTACAAAGCAGAAGTCATGTTTTGAGGGGGACCGAGCACACGCCTGCCTCGTACACACCTGCCTCGTACACACCTGCCTCGTACACACCTGCCTCATACACACCTGCCTCCTACACACCTGCCTCGTACACACCTGCCTTGTTCACACCTGTCTTGTACACACCTGCCTCGTACACACCTGCCTTGTACACACCTGCCTCGTACACGCCTGCCTCGTACACGCCTGCCTCGTACACGCCTGCCTCGTACACACCTGCCTCGTACACACCTGCCTCGTACACGCCTGCCTCGTACACGCCTGCCTCGTACACACCTGCCTCGTACACGCCTGCCTCGTACACACCTGCCTCGTACACGTCTGCCTCGTACACACCTGCCTCGTACACACCCGCCGACCTTTCTGATTCTGGATCTGATTCTGGATCTGATTCTGGTTAGTGGAATCGACAAGGGTCGGAGGTCAGCGGGGTTCAGTACAGTGTGATGTTGCAGCGATGTTGTATAAATACTAGAGCTGGGCCGTTAACGGCGTTAACCTGCTGCATTAACGCTATACTAGTATCGCGCGATAATATAATTAACGCATTAATCTAAAAAAATAAAAAAATAAAAAAAAATCTTTTTTTTACATTTTTTTTTTTTTACCTTTATTTACCCAGGGTAGGTTCGCTGAGCACAGATGCTCTTTTTCAGGAACGCCCTGCTTCACATTCACACAGTTCCATTCACACCTGGGAGCTGCCCAGTACAACCACAGTTGACACCATTGGCCACTGAGCAACTCCACTGGAGCAGTTGATTCAAGCCATGTCACATAGTTCAAGTTTGAAATGATTCTTTCGGTTTTGCTCCTGAGAGTGCTAGATACTGTACTGTACTGGTAATATTATTTATTTGTGTTAACTTCTGAATAAAACAACTTATTAAACACAAGTACATCTTATTGAACATTATTTTGATATTTCATTACCAATTATCATAGCAAAACAGCTTTTTCAAACAGTCTGTAATGCATTTTGGAAACGGGAGATGGGCTCATGGTGTAATGGGCCACCTGGCCTGAGAAACATAAGGAGGAAAGAAAAAGTAACATGCATATTTTGAATGCCTTCGGCAGGTTTTTTTTTTTTTTTTAGTCATTTTAATCTAGATTAATCTAGATTAAATCCAGGATTGCAGATAGATTAATCTAGATTAAAAACATTAATCTATGCCCACCTCTAATAAATACGCTGATGCAGAGTATTGATTAGTATTGATTAGTATCACTGAAAGGTCACGTCATCATGATCTCAGATCTTCAGTGATACATGGCTTTTTTTATCATTTGCTTTATTTAATATTATGTAAAACAAATCAGAGCTGTACATAGATGTTAGTATCTGGCCACGCCCACTCCCATCTCTGGACACACCCACTCCCATTCTGGCCACGCCCACTCCCATCTCTGACCACGCCCACTCCCCCTCTGTGGAGGGGGGGCATCCGATGGGGGGCGGGGACGCTCTCTCATTGACGGTACACAGTGTGAGAAGAGCATTTATGCAGGTGAACACCAGAAAGGCTGCTGGCCCAGATGGAATAACAGGACGCATACTTAAGTCCTGTGCTAACCAGCTAGCCCCTGTGTTCACCACCATATTTAATCGATCCCTGGCGGAGTCAGTGGTACCTGCCTGCTTCAAGATGTCTACCATTATCCCGGTACCAAAGAAATCCTCCCCAACAGGTCTCAATGACTACAGACCGGTGGCACTCACCTCTGTGGCCATGAAATGTTTTGAGAGGCTGGTCAAGGATCACATTTGTGCCTCCCTCCCCAGTGATATGGACCCTATGCAATTTGCATACAGGCCAAACAGGTCCACTGATGATGCGGTCTCCCAAGTACTGCACAGCACACTCTCTCACCTGGACCGCCAGAAGGGGGGCTATGTGAGACTGTTGTTCATTGACTACAGCTCAGCGTTCAACATCATAGTCCCCACCAGACTGGTGGACAAGCTGATCGAGCTGGGTCTGAGCTCCGCTCTGAGCGCCTGGATACTGGACTTTCTGAGTGAAAGGCCCCAGGCGGTCAGGGTGGGGGTCAGACCTCCAACACCATCACCCTGAGCATCGGGTCCTCTCAGGGCTGTGTTCTGAGCCTCCTGCTGTACTCACTATACACACATGACTGTGGCCAAGTTCAGCTCCAACTCCATAGTGAAGTTTGCGGACGACACAGTGGTGGTGGGGCTGATCTCGGACAACGACGAGAAGGCCTACCGGGAGGAGGTTGAGGTACTGGAACGCTGGTGCCAGGACAACAGCCTGCTCCTGAACATTGGTAAAACCAAGGAACTGATCGTGGATTATAGGAGAGGACAGCAGGAGACACACACACCACTGAGGATAAACGGGGCTACCGTGGACAGGGTGAGCAGCTTTAAGTACCTGGGGGTCCACATCTCAGAGGATCTGACATGGACAACACACATAGACTCAGTCGTAAAAAAGGTGAAGCAGCGCCTCTACCACCTGAGACAGTTAAGGAAGTTCAGAGTATCTGGGAAGATACTCCAGTCCTTCTACTCCGGAGCTGTAGAGAGCATCTTGACTGGAAACATCACTGCCTGGTATGGAAACAGCACGGCACAGGACAAGAAGGCCCTACAGAGAGTGGTGCACTCAGCCGAGCATACCACAGGTATTGCACTACCACCCCTGCATGTTCTATACAACAAGAGGTGCAAATCCAGAGCCTGCAGAATAATGAAAGACCCTCACCACCTCAACAACCTGTTCATGCTGCTGAGGTCAGGCAGACACCTGCGAACACCAGCTACTAGGACAGAGAGACTTCGGCTCAGCTTCTTCCCCCAGGCCATCAGAGCCTTGAACACTGAACTCTCCACACAGAAACACACATGAGCACACACACGACACACACACTACACTGTACACGCTCACACACTAGCAGCCACTTTAACATGAGCAAACACACAGTCATGCTGCACACGCTCACACGTATGGTCACTTTACAAAAGGAAAGGTCACTTAACCCTTAGAAGTCACGCTGGAGCTTTGAACCCGTCGGCGGACAACAAAAGAAATTCGAATCCCTCTTAAATACTCAAAAAGGACATCTTTTCAGAAATCGATAAAAATAGAAAAATTGCCATTTCTAGTGCTTTGACATGTAAGGTATAAGTCCCCCAACTAGCTAAACCTAATACGATTTGTAAATACATTTAATTCTTGCTGGATGGTATGCTTGTAATAATCTCCATTTGCGATAAAAACTACATCTCGCGTCACATCCATGGACGTGCGCACACACCAAGGTGTTAATCACTGAGTGATCTAATATGCATATTCTTCAGCGCGAGAGGGGGGGTTGTGTTTCCCACTGTCTGTCGTTGATTATTATAATCTGGTCCTGCAGTTCATTCAAGCGCGCATCACGGTTATTATTATTAGTAGTCTTATTATGCTTTTCATCCTCGCCCGTGTATATACCCACGTCGCGCTAAAACAACATAAACCCTGTCAGGAACCGGTGATACAGTAGTTTATGTTGTTTTAGCGCGACGTGGGTATATACACGGGCGAGGATGAAAAGCATAATAAGACTACTTTTAAATGTCGGGTCCCGTGTATTCTCGAGAGAGAATGATACTAATAATAATAACCGTGATGCGCGCTTGAATGAACTGCAGGACCAGATTATAATAATCAACGACAGACAGTGGGAAACACAACGGGTCAGGAAGGGGTGTATGGCAGACAGAGTGCCACTGGCTACTGTGTGACGAGTTTGGTGTTTTGGTCACCCGCGCTGTAGTAAACACGGTGCTTTAGTTGACAGCGCATCGATGCGCTTTGTGAAGGAAAGATGACGTCGCCTCTCTCTCTCTCTCTCTCTCTCTCTCTCTCTCTCTCTCTCTCTCTCTGTCTGTCTGTCTGTCTGTCTGTCTGTCTGTCTGTCTGTCTGTCTGTCTGTCTGTCTGTCTGTCTGTCTGTCTGTCTGTCTGTCTGTCTGTCAGTCTGTCTGTCTGTCTGTCTGAGAACCCAGGTTGCTTTCTAACCTATATATATCTCTCTCCCTCTATCTCTCCCTCTCTCTCTCCCTCTCTCTATCTATATCTCCCTATCTCCCTCTCTCTCCCTCCATCTCTCCTCTGTATCTCCCTCTCTGAGACTACTCCCGGTCTGAGACTACTTCTGTGTGTGTGTGTAACCAAATGCATACCTACATGTATGACCTATATCTATCTAATACTTTTGGATATGAGCATTCTTTTCAATAAGTATGGAAGCCTGAACACAGAATGACACCAGTATCACTGACTACCACGGCAAGCCTATAGAAAATTATTCTATTTAATAATAATAATAATAATAATAATAATTATTATTATTATTATTATAAATGTCTCCTCTTTCTTTCTTTCTTTCTTTCTTTCTTTCTTTCTTTCTTTCTTTCTTTCTTTCTTTCTTTCTTTCTTTCTTTCTTTCTTTCTTTCTTTCTTTCTTTCTTTCTTTCTTTCTTTCTTTCTTTCTTTCTTTCTTTCTTTCTTTCTTTCTTTCTTTCTTTCTTTCTTTCTTTCTTTCTTTCTTTCTATCTCTCTCTCTCTCTTTCTATTATATTACTATTATATATCTATCTAAATATCTAAACCTCTGTCTATCTAGTGTGTGTATATGCATGGCATCAAATCAAAGTGTGTGTTGCCTGTATTGATCAGTCACACTATACCCCCATTCAGCTGTAATTGTTCCCTGCTGGGCCTTTGTTTCATGGTGTGAATTAGTCATTGAAATTAACATTGACATCACATTGAATTCTGGGAAGGAGTGTAGTTCCCTTATCATTAGCTGAATTCACTGAATTCTCTTCAGAGGCTCCTGCTGCAAATTGGCAATGACTGTACCAGAATGTTTGATAGGACATTGATTGAAAACTATCGTCTCAAATTTGACAATTGATGGCTTATTTTGAAGGTATGAATCTGTAATTTTATATTATGTAACAAAAAAAAGGGGGAAATTCTCAGGAGGAGGAGCTATTTAGGTTAGACTTCTAAGGGTTAAGAATAGTATAGTATAACTTGAGATTGTATAATATGTGACCGCGACCAGTGCTATAGCCTACATGTCTATTTTTTCATTTTCCAGATTTTTCCAGATTGTGAAAGTACAGAATGTAAGCTTTCAAATGATGTGTCATACTTTGAAATCTGAGAATGTTATTATTGTGATGTGCTAATTTTAAATCTTGTAGCAGTCTTTTTTCCCTAGAGACCTAAGCAGAGAAAACAGCTCTTAAAGATTTGACACCTTTTGCCAGGATTCTGCTGGGCGTAAACAATACCTCCCAGCCACACCTCTCCCCTGAATAGTATTAACATAATTAAGTGCTGTGACAGCCATGCTGACAGATCAGATACAAAATCAAACATTTTGTATTGTAGTAGTAATATAACTACTAGTCTGAATAATGTATATTTCAGTTATTGAATTGAAAACCTTTATTTATGTATTCCAATATCTGTTTTATTGATTAATGATATATTTTGAAGAATGCAGGTTATAGCTGTATAAAACAAATGTCTGTCCCATTGTACCAATCAATGGGATATATTGCATGTTGGCTATAATGATTTTATAAAAAAGAGAGAGATTAAATGCATGGCCATATATTTATACATTCATGTGACATCACAGCATATTCTTTGTATAGCCCAGTGTTTCCTGAAAACAGATATGTACAGTGTTCAGGTTATACATCTATCATTACACAATTACAACCAAAATAGGAAGAAATTATGTTGACCGCAGGGAATTTTAATGCATAGTTGGTAGAACTGGCCAGCGGAGTGATAGACACAAGCCTCATTATTATCATTATCAGTCTTTGTTACCACCTTTCATGTGACAACTGGACGAAAATCAGCAGACAATATCAAATCAATTCAAGAGGTTTATTAGTCACATACATACCAGGGCATACAGTGAAATGCGGGTGGTCATGCCCGCATCGATTGTGCAATAATACTAATAATAAAATACATAAACAGGTAATAAGAAGGCATAAGATGTGCATGATAAAAATAGACATGCTAATACAGTTTCAACCTTGTCATTATGCTATACTACAATAATCTAAACTATACAAGAACCACATCGGTTCTTTCCTTTAAAGTGACCTTTCCATTTAGTTTAAAGTGAATTTTTTTTTATTCATTGCATACATACCAGGGCATACAGTGAAATGCGGTTGGCCATGCCCGCATCGATTGTGCAATAATACTAATAATAAAATACATAAACAGGTAATAAGAAGGCATAAGATGTGCATGATAAAAATAGACATGCTAATACAGTTTCAACTCTGTCATTATGCTATACTACAATAATCTAAACTATACAAGAACCACATCGGTTCTTTCCTTTAAAGTGACCTTTCCATTTAGTTTAAAGTGATTTTTTTTTTATTCATTGCATACATACCAGGGCATACAGTGAAATGCGGTTGGCCATGCCCGCTACGATTGTGCAATAAAACAATAGTAATAATAATAAAAATATATGTACCGGTACACAACAATACAATTCTTCTATGTCCCTATGCTATACTAGTACTACTATACTATCAAGTCAAGTCAAGAATGCAATAATAAGAATCCAATAGGATGAGAATGCGACATTGTGCAATAATACAAGTAATAAGAATAAGACATATCAGGTATATGTACATGAGTTTTACAAAAGCTTTTACTCTACAAGAACCACTCCTGTTCTTGTTTAATTTTTTTAAAGTGACCTTACATTGTGAGCGTGTGCAGCATTAGTGTGTGTGTGTGTTCATGTTAAAGTGACTGCTAGTACAGTGTGTGTGTGTGTGTGTGTGTGTGTGTGTGTGTGCTCTACATCCATGTGTCTTCTCCATGGTATCTAACATCGTACAGTCTTCTTGTTCTGAGGTGCTCTAGACGTTGGGAGTGGGCATGTAATGTCTTTTGCGTCATCAGAACAGTATTGTCTTATCTCCTTATAAAGATATTCCTGTCGGTCGTTGTCTAGACCAGGTGGGGGGAGGACAGGAAAACCAGAGATGGTTGGGTAGCGTTTTGGATCTTTCAACAGCTGAAACGTGAATGGCTCTGTATCGTCACAGTGTAATTTCGCCGTCACCATGCCAGGACTGTTGGCATCGAAGCTGAAGTGCTGGTATTTCTTTATTTGTGGGAATCTTTTGAAGAAGCCTCCCAGATGTTGTTGCCAGTCGTAGCTTGGAACATACACTGTGCCATCTTCGCGACCGACAAGTTGGGGGATATTGACTCCTTTCACTGCAGAGCTTTTCCTGACGATGTCTGCGATGCCTGCCAGGGTGTCGACCGCAGTCTTCCTGTAGACCTGCTTTATCAAACCGAAGCACCAGTCGGGGCCAAACTTAGTGTGGCCTGCAATTAGGAAGTGGAGCCCAAGCTGCAGGTGAAGTTTGTGAATAGTATGCCACGCAAAATACCACAAGACATAATTGTTTTTATTTTGCCCGGAGCAATTGTCGCAGTGCAGGTCCACTGATTTTTCTCCAACTCCATAGTTGGTGAAGAAATGATCCACATAGCTGATAACGGCATTGCTGCCTTTACCAGTTGACATCCCTTCATCAATCAGGTAATTCACCTGCTTCGTCAGCCCTTCACAGTGGACACCGAACAGGCCACATTTGCGCGGTGTTTGAAAAAAGATGGGACCCACTTGAAAAGGGTGAGATGGAAAATTAACCTGACAGAGAAAGAAGAAAAAGAAAAAAGGACATTGAAATAAGGGAACAGGGGAGGAAATTAGGCCACTTTACTAGCCAAATGCAAGTATTTTTTTATGTTTGGCGAGTGATTCATGAAAAAATACTGCTAAAACTATAAGGAACTATTTTTACATTAAAACTGAATAAACTATAATAACAATAATAAACCGTATTTGTATAGCACCTTCATTCCAAGAATTGCAGCTCAAAGTGCTTCTCTCTCTCTCTATTCTCCTCTCTTTTCCTATTCTCTCCTCCTCTCTTCTCCTCTCCTCTCTTCTCCTATTTTCTCTCTCCTCTCTCCTCCCACTCTCATCTCATCTCCTCTCTTCTCCTCTCCCATTTTCTCTCATCTCTCCTCTCCTCTCCCCACCTCTCCTATTTTCTCTCTCCTCTCATCTTATCTCCTCTCTTCTCTCTCCTCTCCTTTCCTCTCCTCTCTCCTATCCTCACTCCTCCCCTCTCTTCTCCTATCTATGTTTCTCTCTCCTCTCTTCTCTCCTCCCCTCTCATTTCCTCACCCCACCCCTTTTCTATTCTCCTCTCCTCTCTTTTCTCTTCTAATGCTATCTCTAATCAATAGCATGACGTTCCCTACAGGGTCCTACAGTCACCAAATACACTCCAAATACAACTCAAACGTTCCTGTAAGTTTTCCTTTAACAACAAAAAGCAACATTATATTGGATATTCACCTGCTGTGCGTAATCAAAGCTGTAGTGCATCGTGATATCTCTGCTTGCAGGTGGGGAGGGGCCTAGCGACAGATCCATGTTCGCGCATGTGCTCTTTGTGGCCGCAGTCATCTCCTGCAACAGCTCGCGTTCTCTGTCAACAAGGGCCAGATGTTTTAACTGCACCTGGATGAAAGCATGAATGAATGAAAACGTTATTTAACAGATTGCAGAATGGGTACAACACAGTACGGCTCAATACACACACACACGGCTAATGAGGTGGCAGTGCTCAGTTATCCTCAGGTTATCCTAATGTCATGTGTGTTGAAGCTAGGGCTGGGCGATATGGCCTAAATATGATAACACGATATTTTCTGACCTTTCGGCGATACACGATACACATCACAATGTTTTTCTTTTTTTCCCAAAACAATTCATTATGAGGCTTACCAAGACAGTATTTGAGTTTGCAAGCTAACATTAAAGACAAAATAAAATACCCATGCATTTAGCATTTTTATATTATATATTAGATTTAGATTATTGGATTATTAGATTATATATTGCATATATTTAGCAATGAGATATTATATGATTTAGATATGAAATATGATTAATTGAAAATGGGGGACCCTGATGTAAACAAGACGAAAGTCTTTCTCTGGTCTGCATCCCCTTAACAATTGTATGTATTGAGCTGTACTGTACCCATTCTGCAATATGTTAATAAAGTTTTAAATCAATCAATCAATAGCATTTTAGCATTTTTATGAAACTACTGTATATTTGTATGTCTCTAAATGTTTTGATGAATTGAAAATGGAGGACCCTTATGTAAAAAAGGCGAAAGTCTTTTTCTGGTCTTCATCCTCCAGTCCACTGTTGTTGTATTGAGCTGTACTGTATTGTACCCATTCTGCATTCAATCATTCAGCCGGCAACAGAATAATTTGGATTGACAGTCGAGTCTGCCAATTACGTCACACCGCTTGCACCAATCAGCAAGCGCTATGCGTTTTTTACTTCCGCTTTTGTCCGCCATTGATTTTGACGAGAGCTCAGCTCAACGACAACAACAACAGCTCCCTGCGGCCGACGAGTGATTACCAGCGCACCGCAGCATGAACGAGGCATAATGATTTTACTGCAACAAATGTTATAATAAAAGCCTTTCCATACATCTGTCTGATTGAAAACTTTATTAACAGACCGCAGAATGGGCACGCACAACTCAGCACGGGCTGAGATATGAACAGTAAAATGCTTGCTATCTATGTCGGGGGTACAGGGGAATAGATGGTGGTAAAAAACAGTCTGTAGTGTAGTAGTGAAAGTAGACTGTACACACCTGGAGTTTCTCCACCTGCAACTTCTCTGGCCTTCCCGCGGCTTGCTGTAATTGGTGATTGTTGGAGTAGCATTGAGAACCCAGATCTGTCCTGGGTTTTGTGATCATTATCTGCGGAAGGAGTGCTTTCCACAACCGAAGGAAGGATCTACCAACAACACGAAATCCTGAAAAGACAAGTGTTTTTGTTAGATTGGTAGAATAAGAAAAAGTGGGAACCATGTGTGTGTGTGAGAGAGAGAGAGAGAGCAAGGGGTGGTTTTGTGACATACCTTCTATACTGCTGTAAAGGCGCCACAGGGAAGCTTTGGTCAGATTGGTTGGCAGTAACTTTGCAGTGAAATCCTTGTGACCAGCATGACGGCCAGGCAACACAATCGCATGGAGGACAGCATAGTTGATCAGAAATTTCACAACCCTTTTTACGTCAAAAAGAGACAAAAAACGCTTGTGATTTCTCGGCTGTTTCTTCCTCTCCCGCGGTGTGAGGCCATCTGTCTTGTAGTGTTTGAAAAGGCTTTTGAGAAGCGCATCGCTGATCCTAAACAAAAATGTTAACAATAGGGAAGAGAATTAATGAATGAAATACACACATTGTACACACTGTATCTGTATGTCATGTATGTCATATATTATGTTATGATGAATTGAAAATGGGGGACCCTGATGTAAACAAGATGAAAGTCTTTCTCTGGTCTGCATCCCCTTAACAATTGTATGTATTGAGCTGTACTGTACCCATTCTGCAATCTGTTAATAAACTTTTCAATCAATCAATCAATCACTCTTGTTTACATTCAGGTGTAGTTTTTAAGAATCCCTATCCTAGCGATGTGCATTACAAAATGGCCGCACAAAAACTACACTACCCAGAATATCCAAAATGGACGCCCTCGCAGGGTAGAATAGGATTCGACGACTATCTCTACACTTTAAACCCTATTTAAACCTATTTATTGCTATTGCTAAACATACATATACGTCCAATACAATACATCTACGTCCAATACAATATACAAGCATAAAGACACTTACCCATAAATGAAACAGAACGTTGGACGACAGACAACAACGTCGTGAAATCTGTATGTTGTCCTCGAAGCCACACGGACAGCGTTTACTCTCTTTGTACTTTGCGTCTTCTCTGAAACATTTTGGCATGTTCCAATAATGGACAACAGACACATGTCCCTTTCTCTTGGTGTCAACGACGCGGTGTCCAATCGGTTTTGGTAAATTAGCTCAACCGACAGTTTTTTTGAACAAGACAGGGCAGATCGTTCTGAATTTTCCTTTCGGCGCGCCTGGCACTTGCAGTCGAAAGCGTGTATCTTTCTGAGTTCCTCTTCTATTTCGCCCTCCACCGTTAAACCAGACATCTTTTCAACTGATCGCATGGTCGATTCAGCTGAAAAGCCCAATGCTACAGTTTCAAAGCAAATGTCCCCGTCTTCCTCTTCTGTTTCAGCATCGTCGGTAGGTTCGATTGGATCTGGGATAATTTCGCCAGCACCTTCGGTCTCCTCGTCGTCAGATGAAAGAGCTGGTGGCCGCTCACCTTCGTTGTTGTCACCGAAGTAGTCTGTGATGTGGTCACTCATTAACGCCGAGGAGTCTATACTCATTCCATCTCTTCCTCTATTAAGAGCAACTGATAATCTTTGTGCGGCCATGTCGATGTTATCTAAGCAGCAAACAAGTGTTGTGGGCTACAGTTGCTGTGAATTATAAACACCACACAGTGTGGGGGCGTACCTCACATTAACAGCAGCCTTTCACATGCAAAAATAGGACAGCCCTAGGGAACAGCCCCCACAGCTTCGTGAGAGAGGCTCAGAGTCTGTCTCAAGGAGCCATTTTTAAACACAATTTAAACACAATTAGAGTTATTATATATGTTCGCTGTTATACTAAATATGTTCTTCAACCCTCGATGATTGCATATCATCATTCATTTATTTATTATCACACAGAGCAGAATAATTTTGCCCAAACAAACCAATAGTATCCAGCTGCAGAACGGCAGACCAGCCACACTCTCAGACCCAAACGCATTTCCTTTGATTTAATTATACATCAAATGATTTATGTCAAGGATTGCAATGCCTCGCTTGAATGAAGTTAACTTCTCACCTGGATAACGTCAACATTCAGGGTGAATGTAATGTGATAAATTGGGATTACATTTTTTTATTTATTTTTTATTTGGGTCTGAAGTGTGGCTGGTCTGCTGTTCTGCAGCTGGATACTATTGGTTTGTTTTGGCTAAATTCTTCTGCTCTGTGTGACAATAAATAAATGAATGATGATATGCAATTTAAAACCAAAACTAAGGCCTCAGTATGAGTTTAAGACGTGAACATGGTCATGTTTGTTGAATAAAAAAAATTAAGATACAAATTTTATAAAAAAATCCCTTTTTTCATAATTTTTTTGCCGATCCCAATCTTCGGAAAATCACATGATCGGTCCCGATCCCGATCACGTGATCGGATCGGGACATCCCTAAAAATAATTATAACTTTTAGATTAATTCACATTATTATTATTACTTTATTAAATGCCATCGTCCCGACAGAGCAGTGTGACGGGGAGCTCTGATGTGTTATTAGCATTAGCTGAAGAGCTATCTGAAAAGCTAGTTTTAGCTTAACGTTACCTTGGCTAAAGTTGGGACTATTCATAATCCAGCAATAATGGCTGCAGACCTGCAAGCAAAGTACAGCAAGTTGGCAAAGGAGTATTCCAAGGTAAATCACTTTTTCACCAGTAACGTTACATTGTTTGTCTTTCCATCTAGCTCGCGTTAACTGGCTAACCTAGCTTGCGCTAACGTGGCTAACTGATCGACCTCTCCCACACATGCACGCAATTAATGACATAATGCGGACAGCCATACCGGTGACAATGTTTAGCTTTTAGTGCCAAAGGATAAGAGTCTGAGGCGGAGTCTCAAAAGAGAATGTTGAATATTTATTTTGCATTAAAAATCACAACAGAGCCTCTGCTACTAGCTAACCTAAACGGAGCCTTCTGGTAGCAAGTGCAACAACGTATAACGTCGAGAGAGAGAGAGAGAGAGAGAGAGAGAGAGAGAGAGAGAGAGAGAGAGAGAGAGAGAGAGAGAGAGAGAGAGAGAGAGAGAGAGAGAGGTGTGGACTGAGAAACGGGTCTGGAAAAGGTGGGTTAGGCGCTAATCTCTGCACGACACCAGGTCCCATGAAAGATGGAGAGATGAGAGCGATGCTGAGTGGGGGGGGCGAGTCGGGGGGACGGACGATGGGACGGAGTCTGTTTCAAGGATTTTGTGCGTGTGTGTGAGATGAAGAGAAAGTCTGGTTAAATAGAGCAAGGGTGTGTGTGTGTGTGGATGTGTGTCTGTGTGTGTGTGTGTGCGTGCGTGTGAGAGTGTGTGTGTGAGTGTGTGTGTGTGTGTGTGTGTGTGTGTGTGTGTGTGTGTGTGTGTGTGTGTGTGTGTGTGAGAGAGAGAGTGTGTGTATGGGGTGTGTGTGTGTGTGTGTGTGAGAGTGTGTGAATGTGTGTGCGTGTGTGTGTGTGTGTGAGAGTGTGTGTGTTTATGAGCAGCAGTTTACGAGCCTGTGTGAGTGTGTGCGAGTGTGTGTGAGAGTGTGTGTGAGAGTGTGTGTGTGTGTGTGTGTGTGTGAGAGAGTGTGTGAATTTGTGTGTGTGTGTGTGTGTGTGTGTGTGTGTGTGTGTGTGTGTGTGTGTGTGTGTGTGTGTGTGTGTGTGTGTGTGTGTGTGTGTGTGTGTGTGTGTGTGTGTGTGTGTGTGTGTGAGAGAGTGTGTGTGTTTATGAGCAGCGGTTTACGAGCCTGTGTGAGTGTGTGTGTAACCAGGTCAATTGGACATTGTTTATTATTATTGGGGTTTGAAATGTCACCAAATCCTGTTTATAAATGTCTCCAATGGTTACTATTGTTTATTATTTTATTAAGGATTGAGATGTTATTAAATCCTGTTTACAAATGTTTAATGTTTACAATTGTTTATTATTTCTTTATACCAAAGGCACTTTTATTTGAATGTAACTTGGGAAGTTCACGTTCGAGAGTGTAGCACTTCCGGGTCAGATATTCGCGCGTGTCAGGCGCAACCTTCCGGTTTGAGTTCAGTTTACGACACGAACTCAACGTGGAGGTACGTGCATCACTGTGGCGCGTCGCACTATTGTGTTTCATACTGTTGTATATATTTTGTATAAGAATTGAATGTCGATAATAATTACTTGCTAGTTGTGACGAACGGTGTGGTTATATGGTATGCACAGTTGAAGGTCTTGGCAATGTAGTTAACTAGTGTTCTCTGTCCACAGACGTATTGAGAGCACACATGTGTTGACGCTGCTTCCTTTTTGTGTATTCGCCATTCGTTTTACACAGGTATGTGCCTTGATATGTTTATTGTGCCTTAAATATGTGTTTATTGTGCAATATATTGTTTATGGAAAGTTTACGACACGAACTCAACGTGGAGACGTATTGAGAGCACACATGTGTTGACGCTGCTTCCTTTTTGTGTATTCGCCATTCGTTTTACACAGGTGGCCTCCATTGAAGACCATCAAATAAATGATTGAACAGTGTCCATGTGTGCCGACTCATCCCTAAGCCTCTCACACAAAGAACACAACGCAGGAGCCATGTGTGTTAGGCAGGCCTACACACAGAGAACATCCGTTACAGTGGTGCCGTGACCCGGATAAAGAACCTTCGCCAGGATCGTTCGCCAGGGAAGCTGCAGTTCCAAAGTCAACCTGCCCTCATCATTGGTGAGACGCTGCCCTCTAGTGGCGGGTGATAAACTCTTCACACAGGTGTCCTCACAGTCAACACAGCCCTCATCATTGGTGAGACGCTGCCATCTAGTGGCCGGTGGAAAGAACTTCACCCTACGTGGCTTCAATACAGTGAAGGTATGTCACAGCCACAGGCCACTGTTTTGTAAATTGTGAATAAAGACAATTAAAGAGGACAATGAACTTGTGAAGAAGAAAAAAAGACAAGAAGATGAGGATGCCAGTGAATGTGTAAAAGACATTTAGGTATTAATTTAATTGGTTAATCTCTTATGTAATTTCATTCCTATTAATTTTTTTATTTTATTTTATTTATTTTTTTCTACTACAGTAATTAGAAGCTGAACAGGTTATTTAATTTTTTTTCTGTTAAGCCAAAGCACCTAAGGGTGAAAGTAGGACAATGGCAGAAGGTGGGAATACAGATGTGGTAGTAGAGATGGACTTGGATGGGGGGGGGGGAATTTTACAACCGGCTCTCAGAGACGGAAGCAACAGGACCAGATCCAGTAACATTTGAAACTCCACAGCTTACCTCCACGAGGTACGTGAATCGTGCCAGGCCAAGTCTACCACCAGTTGATTGTGTGGACCGTGCCGGGCCAAGTCAATCACCAGTTAGTGAGCGACTAGCAGGTGAACAGCCAGAGTTAAGTGCGCTCATCACACAGCTGGCAGAAAAGATTGGCGAGTCCATCACAGCTAAGCTGCAGTTTAGCAGGAGCACAGACACCATTAGGTCTATTGAGCGCCCCTCAGAGGTGACAGTGCCACACCGAATAGTCGTGCACTCAGACGCCAGAGAGCCCCCTATATTCAGGGGTGATAATTCAGACAAATTCACTGTTTATGAGTGGGAGAATTTGGTTACCTCATACATGAGGAAACGAGCCACTCCAGTTGGTGAGCAATCACAGGAGATTCTATCTAAGCTCATGGGTAAAGCAGGGGATGTGGTAAGGATAAAGTTGCGTAACAACAAGTCTATTGACCACACAAGGAACCCTCACATGATTTTTGACATACTAAGACAACATTTTAGTGAACTCTCATACTCGAGCATGCCCCTGGCGGACTTTTATAGTACACTACCAAAGCCTGGTGAAGATGCTATGGAGTTTTGGATCAGGTTAAATAGGACAGTAGAAGTAGCTGATGAGTGTTTGAGGAGGCAAGGCCGTAGTATCGAGGACCCGAGTCACGAGGTCAGCATGATGTTTATCAAACACTGCCCTGATCAGTCATTGGCTAATGTTTTTAAATTCAAGTCTGCTGGGCAATGGTCTGCTTGCGAGATCCAGGAGAGACTCGATGAGCACATGCAGGACAGGAAGTCTCGAACTGCTGCAGGTGGACAGTTTGAATTAGGTACGGTAGAGCGCAGGGTTCGTTCCCAGTGTCATGTGCCTATAGTCAGTGACGCACCAGTATTGAGTGCAACAGCCTCGGTGTTTCCGGCACCGTCCCCAGCACCCACAGATGGTTCCGGAGGTGGCCATGACTACATGAGGAGTCTAGTGGGTTTGTTAGACCGCCTAGTTACAGTGCAGACTCAGGTGCCAGCCAGCGCCACAGCTCGGGTGCCTGACACACAGCGCCGGTTGTGCAGAGTTTGTAACTCTCCTGACCATTCCACTCTTTCCCACTGCAGAGGGGAGAACAGGTGTCTAGCATGTTTGTCTCCTGGTCATTGGAAGAGGGATTGTCCTCAGCAGCACAACCAGCGGCAGACTCCGCCCGGTGACAGCACTGGTGGTCAGTCTCGTCCTTTAAACGACTAAACTCACACCTAGAGAGGGGTGGTGTGGGTGGTATGGATGAATCCCTCACTGATGTCTCTGATCTTGCTCACTTGTATGAAGACAAGTGTGCCAAAGCACCTAAGGGTTCTCGTACGATCATTCAAGCAACTCAAAAGATTCAAGCTTTCAGTGACCTGTTTTATGCTTCAGTCCTTGTCAACCAGAGTGTTCAGCTTAGAGGCATGTTGGATACTGGCTCTATGTCGTGCAGTATCAGTGAATATGCAGTGGAGAAGCTCCGCTCTGGGGGTGTTTTACCTGGGAAGCAGCAGCCTGAAGAAAATATTGTTTTGATTGGCTGTGGTGGTCTGGAGACGAGGCCTGATGGGTTTTATGATTTAGGCATGCAGCTTTATGGGGTCTCCTTTACTGTACCCACGTTGGTCGTGCCCGGTCAACATGATGACCTGATAGTTGGCACGAATGTCCTTAAACATGTTACCCACGTCCTGAAGGGTGGTAGTGAGTACTGGGATCTCGCATCGAGACCAGAGCCTCAGTCAAGTCCGGAAGTGGAGCAGTTTCTGTCCATGTTTACTAATGTGGAGCGCTGGAGGGGCGGTACGGTTCCCGAGAAAATTGGTACTGTGAAGCTCACCCAGGCCGTGACGCTCCTACCGAGACACGAGCACTTAGTCTGGGGCAGACTCCCCGCTAAGGTGCCTATGTCACCTGGGAGCACTGTAATCATGGAGCCAACAGACTCCAAGGCTATGCCACGAGGCGTTCTTGTGGGTCGGCTCGTTACACCACTCTGGGGAGATAGGTGGGTGCCCATGACTGTTGTCAATCCGTCTGACAAACCTATCACACTGAAAAGGAATTGCAAGTTGGCTGATGTTTCAGTGTGTTTGGCGATTGAGGACTTAGATGCTTTTCAGGGACTGCAGGCAGTTTCGGAAAGGCGAGAGCCTGACGCCCCTGGTTGTGCCGGTCCTTCGGCCCCGCCGGCTAGGAGTTTGTCAGAGCTCGGGCTCGGTGACATTGACATCAGTTCTTGCCAGGTCAGTGGAGCCTGCAGGTCTCAGCTTGAGCAGTTGATAATTGAATATAGCGACATCTTTTCCAAGGACTCGTTAGACTGTGGTGAGGTCAAGGGATACACTCATCGCATCCGTCTTGTGGATGAGCGCCCCTTTCGATTGCCCTACAGGAGGGTCCCCCCGGCTCACTATCAGAAGCTGAGACAGGTTCTCACTGATATGGAGGAAAAGGGGATTATCAGGAAGTCCTCGAGTGAGTACGCTTCACCTCTTGTAATGGTCTGGAAAAAGGACGGGGGGGTTCGGATCTGCACTGATTTCAGATGGCTGAATGCGCGCACCTTGAAGGACGCTCACCCCCTGCCACACCAGTCTGATTGTCTTGCCGCGCTTGGGGGCAATTGCCTCTTTAGTACGATGGATCTCACCTCTGGCTTCTTTAACATCCCAATGCATGAGGATGACAAGAAGTACACGGCATCCACAACCCCCCTCGGGTTGCATGAGTACAATCGCATGCCACAGGGTCTATGTAATAGCCCTGCAGCCTTTATGAGAATGATGACTGGAATCTTTGGGGACATGAACTTCACAAAACTGTTGTGTTACCTTGATGATCTCCTGGTCTTCGCGCCGTCAGAAGATGAGGCCCTGTCTAGGCTCCACACCGTGTTTCAGAGGTTGAGGGAGAACAACTTGAAACTGGCTCCCAAGAAGTGTCACCTTCTGCAGCAGGAGGTTAGGTTCTTGGGCCATGTGGTCGGTGGTGGGGGCGTGTCTGTTGATCCCTCCAAGGTGGAGGTTATCTCCAACATGACAGTACAAGATCTCATGGAAGTTGATGGGTGCACACCCTCTGTCCGTAGGATCAGGTCGTTTCTTGGGATGGTATTCTATTACCAGCATTTCCTCCCAAACTGCTCTGCTGTTGCGAAGCCATTGTTCGCCCTTACGGCTGGACAGAAGAGGAAGGGGAGGTCCCCTAAGGACAAGAAACCACCTGGCAGCTTTCGTAGGCTCACCCCTGCCGACTGGACATCGGTTTGTGGGGAAGCTTTCGACAGGCTGAAATCAATGCTACTGGAGTGTGTTGTGCTCGCCCACCCAGATTTTGAGGAGCCTTTTGTCCTCTCAGTTGATGCGTCGTTGGACGGACTTGGCGCTGTGCTGTCGCAGGTACCTCGAGGTGAGTCTAAGGCCAGGCCTGTCGCTTTTGCAAGCAAGACCCTCAGTGCTTCACAGCGTAAGTATCCAGCGTATAGACTGGAGTTCATGGCCTTGAAATGGAGCATATGCGAGAAATTCAGCCATTGGCTGAAGGGTCAGAGATTCACAGTTTGGACGGACAATAACCCGTTGACTTATCTGCTTACGAAGCCAAAGCTTGACGCATGTGAGATTCGCTGGGTGTCTAAACTTGCAGCTTTTGACTTTGACCTCAGACACCTGCCAGGGAAGAAGAATGTGGTGGCGGACGCTTTGAGTCGTGACCCGTTCGCTAAGCATGTTAGTCAGAGGTTATTGAGGGAGCCGTACCCGGCTCTTGTGCAGGAAGCGGGGGCAGTTGAGGGGGACTCTGTGCAAGATGTTTTTAGGTACAGTTGTCTGTCCGGTGAGTAGCTCACTACTCGGGATGGATTGTGGGACAGAGGAGATCAGAGCCCTCTGTCAGTCTAAATGTGATTGGATTGGTGCCGCTGAGTCCAGAGCGCTGGGTTTGGTTCAGAACATCCAACATCTGTCTGAGGGTCAAGATGTTTTACCGATGTTTTCAGTTGAGGAGCTCCGGTTGAGTCAGGAACGGGACACATGCATCTCTAGGGTGCTACCCTTTGTCGCTGTTCGAAAGCGACCATCTAGACGGGAGAGGCACGGCGCTGACCAGAGGGTTCTCAGACTGTTGAAACAGTGGGACAAGCTGGAGGTCCGTGATGGTGTCCTGTACCGTGTGACGAGGGACCAAGTGTCCAAGCAGAGGAGAACTCAGTACGTGTTGCCGCTGAGTCTGAAGGACAAGGCATTGTCTGGCATCCATGATCTGGCGGGTCATCAGGGCCAGGATCGCACTCTTTCTCTTGCCAGGCAACGTTTTTATTGGCCAGATATGGAGAGGGATGTCAGAGCATATGTCAAGTGTTGTCAAAGATGTGTGTATGGGAAGTCCCCGGAGCCTGCTGCTCGTGCGCCCCTTGAAAGTATCAAGAGCTCCGCGCCGATGCAGTTAGTATGTATGGATTTCTGGTCCGCTGAGGACAGCAATCAGCGGTCAGTGGACGTGTTGGTGGTGACTGACCATTTCACCAAGTTGGCGCACGCGTTCCCATGCGCTAATCAGACGGCGAAACAAGTTGCCAGAAAGCTCTGGGACAACGTGTTTTGTGTGTACGGGTTCCCTGAGAGAATACACGCAGATCAAGGTGCCAATTTTGAGAGCAAATTGATTGCTGAGCTCCTCAGGTTGGCGGGAGTGGCCAAATCCCACACAACGGCCTATCACCCCATGGGTAACGGTGGGACAGAACGCTTTAACCGCACTCTGGGGAACATGCTCCGCTCTCTCCCGCTTCGGAAGAAGCAACAGTGGCCGCAGCAGGTCCAGACACTCACGTTTGCGTACAATGCCACTGTTCATGAGACTACGGGTTACGCGCCTTTCTTTTTGATGTTTGGCCGCGTCCCTAGACTACCAGTGGATGTCATGTTCAGGCAGGTCCTGAATGACCCTGGAGTTGTAGATTACGATTCCTATGCTGGCTCCCTGCTTTCGTGTCTGAAGAGTGCCATGGAGATCGCTCAGAAGCACTCCACTGTTGAGCAACAGCACCAAACCCGACAGTACAACAAGCGTGTCAAGGGTACACACCTGTCTGTGGGGGATCGGGTTCTGGTAGCAAATCAGGGAGAGCGGGGAAAACGGAAGTTGGCCGACAAATGGGAGGATGGAGTGTATACAGTTGTTGGTGTCAATCCCAGTATCCATGTCTATAGGATTCAGGATGTAGGGGGGCGCACAAGGGTAGTGCACAGGAACCGTTTGCTGGAGGTCAACTTCTTGCCATTTCCTGAGCTGGAGCAGAGGGAGGACGCCAGTGAGATTGGTCAGGCGTTTGATGACGGAGAGTCCGATGAGGGGGACTGTGATAGTAGTGACGGTATGGATCCTGTATCTGGAGTTTGGTCTGAGGGCGGTGTTGCACATGACCTGACCGACTCTGTGGAGGTAGAGGGGCCTGTGGTCTCGTCACTTACAGACTCTTTTGATTCTGTGTTGGCTGTGACAGATGGGATAGATCAGGTTAGCCCAGTGGCCAGTCCTGCAGGGGCCATTGCTCAATGTACACCTGACACACAGGCACAGCACATAGAGGTTTCTCACTCACCTGACATAGTTGTCATAGCTCACACCGATTCAGAGGCAGAGGTTTCTCACTCACCTGACATAGTTGTCATAGCTCACACCGATTCAGAGGCAGAGGTTTCTCACTCACCTGACATAGTTGTCATAGCTCACACCGATTCAGAGGCAGATGCTTCTCACTCACCTGACATAGTTGTCACAGCGCACACTGATTCAGGTGCAGGGGTTTCGCACTCACCTGACATGGGTGTTGCGGTTCCCACTGATTTACACCCTCACGTAGGGAATGATGGTCGGGTTAGGACACGTACAGGGAGAGTAGTGAGATCAGTGAACAGGTTGATATAATCTATGGTTCAGATGCCATTTCTGAGAGGGGTGACTGGTTGAGTTGAGGTGGAGGTTAGGGTTCACCAAAGCCAGGTTTTTTTTCTTTTGTATTGCTGGGTTGAGTAGGTGTCTATCAGACAGCTTTGAGGGCCATGAGTTGTGTGGCGTATCAGGCGTCATATTGATCTAGGGGAATTTTGAGATCTGATCAATTTTTTTATTCTCTGAACCTCTTTTGGGGGTGACTTTTGAGTCGAATGGGGGACTAGGTCCTTTTTCTCTGGTGCCAGGTCTAGGTTAGTGGTAGACTACCTATATATTTTTTTTCTCTTTGTACGTCCCCCTTGCTCTGCTGACACAGGATGTTGGTGAAATTTCAGGAGGGGTGAATGTAACCAGGTCAATTGGACATTGTTTATTATTATTGGGGTTTGAAATGTCACCAAATCCTGTTTATAAATGTCTCCAATGGTTACTATTGTTTATTATTTTATTAAGGATTGAGATGTTATTAAATCCTGTTTACAAATGTTTAATGTTTACAATTGTTTATTATTTCTTTATACCAAAGGCACTTTTATTTGAATGTAACTTGGGAAGTTCACGTTCGAGAGTGTAGCACTTCCGGGTCAGATATTTGCGCGTGTCAGGCGCAACCTTCCGGTTTGAGTTCAGTTTACGACACGAACTCAACGTGGAGGTACGTGCATCACTGTGGCGCGTCGCACTATTGTGTTTCATACTGTTGTATATATTTTGTATAAGAATTGAATGTCGATAATAATTACTTGCTAGTTGTGACGAACGGTGTGGTTATATGGTATGCACAGTTGAAGGTCTTGGCAATGTAGTTAACTAGTGTTCTCTGTCCACAGACGTATTGAGAGCACACATGTGTTGACGCTGCTTCCTTTTTGTGTATTCGCCATTCGTTTTACACAGGTATGTGCCTTGATATGTTTATTGTGCCTTAAATATGTGTTTATTGTGCAATATATTGTTTATGGAAAGTTTACGACACGAACTCAACGTGGAGACGTATTGAGAGCACACATGTGTTGACGCTGCTTCCTTTTTGTGTATTCGCCATTCGTTTTACACAGGTGGCCTCCATTGAAGACCATCAAATAAATGATTGAACAGTGTCCATGTGTGCCGACTCATCCCTAAGCCTCTCACACAAAGAACACAAAGAGAAAGAGAGGGAGGGAGAGAGCTGTGGAGTGAGAGAGATAGGGAGGGGGAGAGGAGAGAGAGTGATAGGGAGATATAGAGAGAGAGAGATGGAGGGACAGAGGGAGAGAGAGAGGGAGGAAGAGAGAGAGGGACAGAGGGAGAAAGAGAGAGATAGAGGGACAGAGGAAGAAAGAGAGATAGGAAGAGAGAGAGAAAGAGATGGAGAGAGAGAGAGGGAAGGAAAGAGGGAGAGAGAGAGAGGGAGAGAGAGGAAGAGAGAGAGAGAGAGAGAGAGAGAGAGAGAGAGAGAGAGAGAGAGAGAGAGAGAGAGAGAGAGAGAGAGAGAGAGAGAGAGAGAGAGAGAGACGGTTCCCCGTGAGGACTGTATTTCAGGGCCTGTCAGATAGCAGTCCACCATGTTCTTCACTAGGTGTAACTGAGGGGTTACAAAACCCTGACTGTATTAAAGATTGTGATAGATTAAACCACTACTACATATTATTATTATTATTACTTGCCAGACAGTACAGTTAATTATGGCAGACACTCAGAATAGACGGCACGGTGACAAGGAGATATCATTTACAGTATTTATTATTATGCAGAAGATACAACTGGTAATTACTGGGTCGCTCTTTTATGGCGAATGATATTAGAAAGTCAGCGAGTAGCAAAGTCAGTGGGAATGAATAATTCCTAGGCTAGGTATACTAGACCAGACGCCGCCTGGCGTGGGATGGCAATATAGGGGGGCAAACGAGGGTACCGCTGGAGACTGGTGATATCCTCCCAGAGTTGTAAGCTCCAGAGGAATGAAGAATGTACGGATACTCAGGCTGTTCACTTGAAGAAAAGGGGTTCTCATACGGATCCGGTCTTTATAATCCAAGTGCTCAGTAGCAAGGTAATAGCTGTAATCCAATGCCCGATAGCAATGATGATAGCCAGCCAGCTTCGTCCCCGAAGCTAGCCCGATGTAGAATCTTCAGGGTAGTTAAATCCAAAGACAAGGGTATTAACGATGCTCTTCTCCACGGTACTACGTTTCCACAATCACTATAATCCAACCAATAATGGTTCTACAATATCGCCGCGGTAGGTTCCAATGCGCACATGTCCAATAGTTCTGCTACTAGGCCCACCTCGTGTGCTGGCACTAATTACTTTAAGTCCACACACACTTGCTAAGGTTCACGCTAGTTACTAAACGAACAAACTGCTTGTTAATGCTGCACACCGAACGAACTGCTGTAATACGATTCACACTAAATGACGACTCTTTACTTCACATTAAGTTAGGTCGAACTTGACTCTGCTATACGCTAGGTTCAACTACTGCTGTTGCATTACTCCGGACGAACTTCACCGTTGTACTGACGAACGAACGAACAGCGTTTGCTTGCTAGACCAACTGCTTACTTCACCGAACTGCTACTGTTTGCGCCTTCCACAATATATATACTTAGAGGGCTTTCTAGTGCGCAGCCGAAGCTCTTGTCTGGAATCAATGCGCTGGCCCCAGGCATGTCCCAACTTGTCCAGACTCGCCTTTGAACTTGTCTCAGGGGCGCGATTCTAGGCGCCGCCAACGTCAAGGGCATTATCCAATGAGGAAAGCGAATAATGCTATGATTCAAACGGAGGCTTAAAGGGATATAGCTTATATATATAAATAATATACAAGTTATATAAAACAATAAAACGTAGATTCTCAATGTTAATCTGGCCCTTCAGAACACTAGGGATGGGTCATAAAAACCGAATAACCAAATAATTGTTTACGGGATCAAAGGCGACTTTGTAATGTGGCTGTTACATTTTTCTTGTATGCATTGTTGTCAAGAAAATCATTGAATTAATTTAAAGTGGAACGGCATAGTGCAATTTCCAGTGTCAGTCACTAGGAGGAGTGTGGTGCACAAGAGCTGGCAGTTGTAACTAGCAGTAGCTGACTGCTCCCCTAGCTCCTAGCACCTAGCTCCTGCAGCTGGTCTCCTAGCTCCTAGCTCCTAGCTCCTGCAGCTGGTATCCTAGCTCTTGTTTCTCATCCCTCATTTTCCCCTTTGGTTTTTATATCTTCTTTTTTTTTTACCCAACTCCTTAATCCCTCCTCTCCTCTCCTCTCCTCTCCTCTCCTCTCCTCTCCTCTCCTCTCCTCTCCTCTCCTCTCCTCTCCTCTCCTCTCCTCTCCTCTCCTCTCCTCTCCTCTCTTCTCTTCTCTTCTCATCTCCTCCTCTCCTCTCCTTTCCTCTCCTTTCCTCTCCTCTCCTCTCCTCTCCTCTCCTCTCCTCTCCTCTCCTCTCCTCTCCTCTCCTCTCCTCTCCTCTCCTCTCCTCTCCTCTCCTCTCCTCTCCTCTCCTCTCTCTCACTCCTCCTCTCTTCTCCTCTCCTCTCCTCTCTTCTCCTCTCCTCTCTCTCACTCCTCCTCTCTTCTCCTCTCCTCTCCCCTCCTCTCCTCTCCCTCTCCTCTCCTCTCCTCTCCTCTCCTCTCCTCTCCTCTCCTCTCCTCTCCTCTCCTCTCCTCTCCTCTCCTCTCCTCTCCTCTCCTCTCCTCTCCTCTCCTCTCTCCTCTCCTCTCCTCTCCTTTCTCTCACTCCTCCTCTCCTCTCCTCTCTCGCTCCTCAGTCACACGAGTCTCCTGCTCACCTTTGATCTCCCTCACTCTTCATCTCGTCTTTATTCTTGTTGCCGTGACGGCAGCGCACCACAACTCTTTACTTACAGAAGAAGCCACGTTTGGAAGAAGCGTGAATAGTGTAGTATAGTCTCTCTCTCACTCCTCCTCTCCTCTCTGTATAGTATAGTATCTCTCTCACTCCTCCTCTCCTCTCTGTATAGTGTAGTATAGTCTCTCTCTGCTCCTCTCCTCTCTGTATAGTGTAGTATAGTCTCTCTCTGCTCCTCTCCTCTCTGTATAGTATAGTCTCTCTCTCACTCCTCCTCTCCTCTCTGTATAGTGTAGTATAGTCTCTCTCTCACTCCTCCTCTCCTCTCTGTATAGTGTAGTCGGGAAGGAGGAGAAGAAGAGGCAATTTGAGCTCGATTCATCACGGGAGAGATTGCCCCGCATTTATTGATAATTGCTTTTTCCGTTTTTAAAGGGAGCAACGTTTAAGACGTCAATCGTGTAAACATGGTGAAATGCAGCTGTCGGCGCAATTAACTTCTCACTTTCCTTTAATGAAAGGATTAATCCGCCGGCAGATCTCGACAGCTTCTTTTTAAGCGGAGAGGCCTCCATTCAGCTCCGTGCCAGAGGGGGGGGTATGGTGGGCGAGGGGGCGGGGGGGGTGCGCACATTGAGGAAAGTGGGACTATCTATAACCGGAGCCAAGCAGTCACATTCATCTGCGCGGCTTGGCTTCCCATCATCTGCGCGGGCGGCTTGGCTTCCCTTCCTCCGCACACCTCCCTGTGCCAATGGAACAAGAGAGACACCCTCTCAGCCGCTTGATGGCTTCCTGAACCTGGACTCCTCCTCCTTCTGTTGAGAGTGTGTTTTCACAGGAACATGATGAAGCCTCTTCAGAACATCTTCCTGTCTCTTCCTCGCTGCCTATTGACGTGTCTCCAAAACACGGCTGGCTCCTGTCAGAAGCCTTCAAAACGGCCAACAGGGAGGTGTTTGTGTTTTGGCAGACAGCCGAGGGCTGAATGGTTGTCTCCCGTTGGGAGTAAGATGTGTCTGGGAGGCCTATGGTGAACGTCAGCCTACTGAGAGTTGCGGAGAGCTTAGCCTAAATCTCGTGAGGCTATTGATCGGGGGCTATTGATCGGGGGCTATCGATTGGCAGGTTTTTACTGCGGGGAGGCAGGAGAGGCTGAAAGACAGGCGTGAAGATGACCAGATAGATTGGACCCTTGACAAATGTCAATCACTCTCCCTGTTCTGGCCCGGCCATCGATCCGGACGGAAAGGCTTCTGCTTTTAGTAAAGTTCTGTTGGAATTGGTTGAAATGTGGCCTGGCTACGTTTGTTTTTAAATGTGTTTTTTTTTCTCAGTAATGAGAATTTAAAACAACCTATAACTCTCAAAAGCACGTGCATCTCAGTTTGTGGGGTATCCATTTGGAATGGCCTTGATGTAGCAATAAAAACAAGTACTATTGAAATGTTTAAATGCAGATATAAACAGGAATTCTTGGACAAGTATAAATTAGAGGAGCTTGAAAATAATGTGAACTAGTATTTTTGTAATTATTTATTTATCTTTTGCTGGATAGGTATATATTTTTTTTATTGATAGATAACTTATTACATATTAATATGATATTATAAGAAAGGGGCAGGACCAGATAAGCTGTGCTTCTTTCTGTCCCTTCTCGAACAAAACCATTTGTCTTGAGCTATGTTGATTATTGCTTCCATGTCTAGGAAGATATATTTTATTTTATTTGTATTTTAATTTAGTTTTAGTTATTTTTTGTTATGACAAATTTGTGTGTTTGTGGTTGAAAATGTTCAAGATAAATAAAGATCAAATCAAATCAAATGAGGCAATGAGGGAACGATGCACAGGATCTGTGTTCTTGGAGGCCCGCTGGGTAGAATAGCCATTAGGCTGTTGGTCAAGATACAAAACAAAGTGTTTACGTAGCGCTGCGCTTGTTTCAATAATTGCTTCCTTGCCCGAGGAGGATGAAAACAACTGAAACACATTTCTTAGTCCCTGTTTGTTCTTCTTGAGGATATTTCTGTGTTCTTCTTGAGTAGGGTGACCATATTTTGATTTCCAAAAAAGAGGACATGCTGGCCCCAGCCTCGAGATACTTAATGATACTTTGCACAATCGAAGCGGGCATGGCCACCTTCATTTCACTATGTCTTGTGTACTGTACTGTACTGTATGTGATGAATAAACCTCTTGAATCTTGAATCTCTACTCAAAGTTTACTCAAAGATGCCTTTATTGTTTTAACATATGCTTGGAAACATGCACCCAGAAAAGCGGCAATTTTTTTTAATACTTGAACTTGAGGACTGCATACTTTTTTTGCAAAGCTTATCTTTATACATTATGCTTATAGCACGTGCATAAGCCTGGTCTCTTTTGAAAGATAACATTCTGAAGTTACTAATGCAAAAAAGGAAAATCACTTTTAGTGCTAATGAAATAGAGTAGCATATAGGTCTGAACTTGAGTTGAACGTGAACTTGTGTACTCACATTTTTCTGCAGTGGTTGCAATATCCCAAATTTAACCACATAACATGCGCCCAGAAAAGTGGCAATTTTTTTTTACTTGAACTTGAGGACTGCATACTTTTTTTGCAAAGCTTATCTTTATACTTTATGCTTATAGCACATGCATAAGCCTGGTCTCTTTTAAAAGATAACATTCTGAAGTTTCGTACACAATAAAGAAAAATCACTTTTAGTGCTAATGAGTAACATAGGGCTGAACATGAGTTGAACTTGTGTACTCACGTTTTTGTGTAGTATAGTTGCAATATTCCAAAATAATATATATATTTTTTGTATAAGCTGGAAAACACTGCAAATCCATAGCCGGAAGGGACATGGGCCTGAAGGGACATTAACGTGTGTTGTCGGGCCTTACAAATACATTTGATTTTGATTTGATTATCAATAAGGTAGGATATCTGGAACACACAAACACACTATTTTTTAAATCACATGCCATGAAACTCTGGGACCTGGCTGAATTTAAGACTGCACAAATCATGTTTAAAGCACGAAACAATTCACTCCCGGGTAACATCCAAAGATTCTGTTATAGAGAGGGGGGTTACAATTTAGAGGAGAGTCTAACTTCAAGAAACAAGCTGTTCTGTATCACACTAGCTCCCGCTCAGCGTCTCATTGCATATATCTCGCTTCAGCATATACTGAATACATTTCAAAATGTACCTTTAAATGCCAGCATTCATCTGGCCACACCCCCATCCGCTTACCTACATAAGCAGGGGTGGTGCCACACACTCATCTCCTTCTCAAATTTCATCACAAGCAACGTGTTGCTCATATGCCCACTTGACGTGGAGAAAAATATTGGCTGACAATGTTTACGAGGAAAGGAAGAACAAGAGATACGTTGACATCATATCTTTATTTTCTCTCTCACTATTTTCGAGAAAATACGGCGATATTGTCTTCGTCACTGGAGTGTCTGGAAGATGGTGATCATTCTAAAATCCTCCACCGGTTTTCGTATTGGGAGCACGCCGCTGCATGCCTCTCAACTGCAGTTCCTTGCTGTGCTGGTTGCAGTAAAACCTTTCAGGACACAGCTGAACTGTAGGACGCGCCGCTGTTGTGAGAAGCGGTGAGTTCCAGGTTGGTGAGTGATGTTTGCTTGCGGCTCCACTTGTCTGTTAGTGCTATGGGGGCTGGCTGACAATGTTTACGAACACCGGCCCCAGATTAAGGTCTTTTGTTCAGCCTCTTAGGCAACAGCGGAAGACCTTGATCTGAAGCCCATTATAGTTTAACTAGTGGGCCACGACCATTAACACTGGTGATCCCTGTGTTTTCTGGACGAGTGGATGTTTTCTCTGTCACCGTGTAGGCCCCATCTTTCATATCCAAATGAGAGTATTCCCTCACAAGGAAATATGGGCATAGATGTTCGTTAGTGGAAGATCTGTGTTCAAGTCAGCTACAGGCCAGTTTGGTATTGTGCTGGCTCCGTCGGGTGTTGGTAAAATCACCGTTGTAAAACTGTGTTAACATCTTGTTTCTATTTTCTCTTAAAAAGTGAGGAGGGTTTCAGAACGGCGGCCTGTCTGAGTGAGTGTTATATCATTGTGTACAAGTTCAGGTGATAGCTGCTTAGCTTACGTGCTAGTGGTGGCCTACTGTTAGCCAGTCAGCTGTTAGCTGCGGCGCTAGCCTGCTGTGATCACTAGGTGACCTACCTGGGCTAGGCTAGGAAACGTTAGCTTGCTGCTATCGGCCGAGGCCCAGCGCGGGGTGGCTCCGGCCCCTCGCGCGCCGCCGCGGTTCCCAACTCCCCTCTCCCTCACGGGGAGAGGCGGGGGGGATTCGAAGTCTCCCCTCTGGTCGCGTGCGCCGTTCGCTCTGCGTCTCGCGGGCAGGGGCGGTAGCGCCCGACGGTTAGATCGGCCGTTAGCTTAATGCTACTCTGTTGAACGTGCTTTGATTATAACATGTTTTAAACACTCTTGACTACGACGTCATCTTTGACAGAGGATGTTCATCGAACCTGCCCTGGGCCAGGACGGCAAGGACTGCGTCAACAAGGGGGACCGTAGCGACGGGATGGAGCGGCGACGCTGCCCAGATCGACAACACAGAACGGCTGTGTTTACTACACAACGCAACCCTGTGTTTACTGTGCCTTGAGACTTCACTTCGCTTGATCTACGCTCCGGGTAGGCAAGGCCTGACCAGACCTTGTACACTTCTTCTGGCTTTCCCTTCTAAATGTTTTGTAAATAACGATGTTTTCCAAAACAAGTGTTGCTGCACTACATTTAGGATACGACGCAAGTTATGTGTGAATTGTCTTGTCACTGGTATTTAGCTTCTCCATGCAAATCGGGTTGTTGTTACAGATGTGAAAATGATCTGGTTTGTTGTGTTGAGAAACATCATGTGTGTTTATATGTACCGTGTACTCACAACTAAGGGGGTCAACTAACCTATAAAGCTATGCTTAGTGACAAATGAGTAAAGAATGATTCTTTTCTCAGCCTGTAATGACAATGAACAGTGTGTTCACATATTAACAGGTTTTCCTGTTTTAACTGGCCGTATTAAGGGTAAAGTAGGAGGATTGTGTTTCCCCCCGGTTCCCTGGGGACTTCTTCATCCTCCTCTCAGACATGTTGTTGCACTACATTGTGTCACTGTGTGGTAGGGATACGATGTAACCCTTAGCTTGATTGCTGAGGTTGTGCTAAAACAGCTGG
The DNA here is from genome assembly GCF_963971535.1 of Notolepis coatsorum. Classification (NCBI taxonomy): domain Eukaryota; kingdom Metazoa; phylum Chordata; class Actinopteri; order Aulopiformes; family Paralepididae; genus Notolepis; species Notolepis coatsorum. The sequence continues at coordinate 127,140,966 of NC_140168.1, forward strand.
AGAAACTTTATTTTCCTAAAAGAAAAGATTGTTTGGTCGCTTTCGTGTGTGCTTAGCAAGGCCTGTGGCCGATACTAATCGAGAATTATGTATTCTCTCATTATGAAAAACGGCGTTCCTCTGTAGAGTGTTTTTGCCATTTTTTGTAGGTGATGATGGGTTGTGTGTGTCATGTGACCTACAACTGGGTTGGACTGGCCACAGAAGCACATGTGTAAGTTTGGTACCGGGGCTCTTGGAGAGCCCTCTCTATTCTGTGTTTTTTCCTTAGTAAAAATCAGATAGCAGGTTAGCTCATGCGCTGTGTGAAGCTGTCAGACGCTTCATGGAGCTGACTATGACTGTGTCATACTCTCTTTTTGTCATTACATCGTATCATGGGTGTGGGGTCGTAAAGGGGTGAACTGGTAACCTTTCCTCCCCCTTTTTTCTGTTGGTCAGGGGTAAACCCACCTGTCCTTCAATGTTCCTGTCATGTTGCGGTTCGGCACGTTACAGGGTGGGGGGGGGGGAGTTTCCTGGTCCCACGGCCTGGAATATTGGGCGTGTGCACCGCAGAAATTCCCCCGCCATAGAGTACGTCACTGTGCACGTCTCTGTTGGTAGGACTTCCGTGTGCTGTTCAGGTCCATGTGATGGATCTGTTTCGGGGGGTGGTCAGGGCTCCTCCTCACCAAGCTCCTATTCGGGCCTTCTGTGAGTTGGGACTCTCCTTCCATGTGAGGGAGCCTCCTTCAGAGTACAGAGCCTCCTCCTCAGATTGTCAAGGTGAGTGGACCCTCAAGAAGTAGTCCTACTCTATTGTGTATGTATTCGATTCAATTCGATTATTTAGTGTGTATGGGTTCAGTGCCTCCTCCCCGGAGAGCCCTAAAACCAATTTTTTACATGGCTCAAGGTGCAATATATTCTTTTCAATCTGTACAGCTTGCGTGGGAAGTCTCTCTGGGGATTCCCATCTCCTTCCTATGGGAGGGTGGTGGGATGTAAAAATGTGAATTTTTTTTACCCCCGGCTGTGTAGACTGGGATACATACTGTTGGTGCTTCCTTCTTTTCTATTAAAAAGAGTTGGAGTTAGGAAGTATCACACCCCTCTTGTCGTTCCCCTGGGCGCCTTGGGGATTCAATGACAGGTCTAAATAGCCTGTTCATTGATGTGGGTGTGTCCCGACACACGTATAGTGCTAGCTCGGGGTGTTCTGTAAACAGGCGACTGACTGGCACGCCTTGGTTGCTTGAGGTTAAAACGGCGTTTTTATAAAGCAACTGGGATGGAGGTTTTTCTTCTTCCGACGACCAAATCCGACGACCTGGTTTGGTTATCGACGGATTCTCGTTCATATCTGGTGGATGATGACGGAATGGATCTGAACATATGTAGAGGGGTCTCACGCCCTGGGGGTGGGCCACCGGGCAAGGTTCGCCCGAACGTCTGGGTGGCGCCTTCTTTTCATGTTTAAGATCAACACGCATATCTGCCCCTTCTCCTGGAGTAGGCATGTCGGCGTGGTTAGGGCACGGGACTGGTTCTGGTCACGCTGGTCCGGATCAGTTGAACCCGTTGTCCGCCGGGGATGTAGATCTGCTGTTCTGGTACCCTGAGGGACTTGGGCTTTTTTCAGGGGGAAAAATGCCAGGTCGGTCCGGGTGTCACAGGGTTAAGCGCTATGGAGACCCTGGTTGGGTAAATTTTTTACTCAGCACTGTCGTAATGGCTTACGGCCATGCCAACCTGTACACGCTCGATCTCGTCAGAGCTCGGCCGCTACACAGGTTGGTCCTGGTTAGTACTTGGTTGGAAGACCGCCTGGGAATACCAAGTACGTGTGCTTGGGGCTGGTTCTCCATTCTTTTTTGCTCCTCTCTCACGCATGGCGAAGAGGGGCCTGTTGGGGTGGTCTTTGACCTCCTCTGGTGACCCTGTGCTTCCCGTATCGCCGGGCCCGGTCCGAAGTCATGTTTCGTCGACCCGTAGTCCTGGGTTAACCCTTTTTTGAAAACTGAAACACTTGTACTGCGGTATAGCCGGTGTATACCCGCAGGTGTGTTTTGGAGTTTTTTTCTTGAGGGGTTATAGGAACAACCACCGCATTGGGTAACACCAAGGTGGTTGATTCCCTGGTGTGTTGGAGCAGTGTCAACTCCCGGGTTCACCGGTTGAGGGTGCCCCTGCACGTTCATGACGTCTGCCAATCGTGTCAGCCTTCTCTGCCTCAACCCCTCTGGGTGGGTTTTTTTTAAATGGAGGCTTGGTCATGCAACAACGCCAGCTTCCGCCTCTTCCGCCGGGGCGGCTGTGTTCAGCTGTCCCCTCTGGCGCCTGTCTCGTCCGCAGTCTCCAGGCTAGGGTTAACAGCCTGTTGCCTGGTTTTTCCCCGGTGCGCTGCCTGCTTCCGTTGGTTAACCTTTTTTGTGTGCTTACGGCCATGCTGACTGCCTGTTCTGCAGGGCCAGTGTGCCAGGCGGTGTACTATTGGGGGGACAGGGCCCGCTCGGCTGAGGGGCCTTTGTCCGAATACGCTGGCGATGTGGGGGGCGGGGTCACTAAGTGCCCACCTGGTGGGGTCTTGATGCTGGCATCATGGACTTCTCCGGGCCCCCGTTCCAGGGGGTCCAGTCCCTTTGGTGGGTCTGGGTCTTCCTTCGCGCTCCGCTGCTACGGCCTTGCCACAGGGTTGGGTTTGCCCTTGACCCCGTGATTCTGGGGGCAGTAACGAGGTTGTTCCCTCCGTTCGTTCCCGGGTCGCATGCGGGTTGTGCGTGTGTGTAGTCGTGGGGTCAAGCCACGATCTGCTCACCCTGTGCGTTGAGTTGCTTGAGTGCCTCTTCGCACGGTCGGGTCCGTCGCCCTCCCGTGAAGCCCCCAATAGGGGGGGTGCCCTCCATTAGGGGGGGTCGGGGGGGATCGGTCCTCCCTGATCTGATGGCTGTGGGGGGCCTCAGCGGGGTACATTTGTCGAGCTTCTAGCTCCCGCTCAGCTCCTATTATGCAATGAGACGCTGAGCGGGAGCTAGTGTGATACAGAACGTTAGGTTATGACTATAACCAAGTTCTGTTAACACTAGTGGACGCTCAGCGTCTAGACGCCGCTGCGGCCCTTTATTTTTCATTGTGGTGAAATTTGTTGGGAAGGAGATGAGTGTGTGGCACCACCCCTGCTTATGTAGGTAAGCGGATGGGGGTGTGGCCAGATGAATGCTGGCATTTAAAGGTACATTTAGAAATGTATTCAGTATATATATGCTGAAGCGAGATATATGCAATGAGATGCTGAGCGTCCACTAGTGTTAACAGAACTTGGTTATAGTCATAACCTAACGTTGATTCAACAATGTATGTATATTTCAGTTTGTGGAGTGAATATGAGTTGCATAAGATAATAGAGTGTGAAGGTATACTGAATACTGTCTATCTGTATGTCATGTATGTCATATGTTATGATGAATTGAAAATGGGGGACCCTGATGTAAACCAGACGAAAGGCTTTCTCTGGTCTGCATCCCCTTAACAATTGTGTGTATTGAGCCGTACTGTATTGTACCCATTCTGCAATCTGTTAATAAAGTTTTCAATCAATCAATCAAGGGGGTAGGAATACATACGTTTACACTTCATTCTATACTCCTGCTTGTTTGTTTTTTAATCTGTTTATTACTTGTTTTTTATTATTATTTATTTTCAATTTATGTTCGAAATAAATAAACTCATTCATTCAAGATATTGTGTGAGTCTGGCCCCTCGCGGATCTCGCAGCTGTGCCCGCACAGTGCAATACTCCAATTCAGCCATTGGCAATTCAGCCATTGGGTGGGTGGCTCTGCTGAGCAGCCCTCACAGCGCGGCCGTCAGCGCGCGGCCCTGAGAGCGCCGCTGGCTCTGCGGCTCTGCAGCTGCATGCTTCTCCGGGAGTAATCTGGCGCGCCATGTAAAAAGTCGCACGCCTGACATATTGGCATGTAACTCGAGAACAGAGGCACGGATTTTGGCGATTCAGATGGCATTCGAACGGCAACGAATAGCGCTTTAATTCGCTAATTTATATGTTCGGCGAAAAATGCAGTCCCGAGCCTTCAGATGCTAGCAAAGGGCAGTGAAACTAAAACTGAAACTGAAAAACAATGAAACCCCGGACATTTCCATGAATTTATAAACCCCCCCCGGACGCCCCGGACAGGGCGTGAAAAGAGGACATGTCCGGGCAAAAGAGGACGTTTGGTCACCCTATTCTTGAGGATATTTCTGTGTTCTTCTAGCTGAAGTGTTAGCTATGTTTTAGCTGAAGTGTTTGCTATGTGTTAGCTTAAGTGTTAGCTATGTTTTAGCTGAAGTGTTAGATGTTAGCTGAAGTGTTTGCTATGTGTTAGCTGAAGTGTTTGCTATGTGTTAGCTGAAGTGTTAGCTATGTGTTAGCTGAAGTGTTTGCTATGTGTTAGCTGAAGTGTTAGCTATGTGTTAGCTGAAGTGTTTGCTATGTGTTAGCTGAAGTGTTAGCTATGTGTTAGCTGAAGTGTTAGCTATGTGTTAGCTGAAGTGTTTGCTATGTGTTAGCTGAAGTGTTAGCTATGTGTTAGCTGAAGTGTTAGCTATGTGTTAGCTGAAGTGTTAGCTATGTGTTAGCTGAAGTGTTTGCTGTGTGTTAGCTGAAGTGTTTGCTATGTGTTAGCTGAAGTGTTTGCTATGTTTTAGCTGAAGTGTTAGCTATGTGTTAGCTGAAGTGTTTGCTGTGTTAGCTGAAGTGTTTGCTATGTGTTAGCTGAAGTGTTTGCTATGTGTTAGCTGAAGTGTTAGCTATGTGATAGCTGAAGTGTCAGCTATGTGTTAGCTGAAGTGTTTGCTGTGTTAGCTGAAGTGTTTGCTATGGGTTAGCTGAAGTGTTAGCTATGTGATAGCTGAAGTGTTAGCTATGTGTTAGCTGAAGTGTTGGAAAGGGGAAATCTGGCCCGATCTTGGCCATAATAAAGGTAATTTATAGGCCTGATATTCTATATTCATATTTCAAATTGCATGTGTCCAGATGGCAAAATCAGTACTGTATCTACAAAAAAAAACTGTAAATCATTTGCCCTTTATTCATTTGCTTAGATATTTAGTACACTTGATCGCAAGAAGGTGCTGATGAGCTCAGTTTCACGTCTGGTAAATGTTAGCATGGTGTTATTCACCGTCAAAGATGGAACAAAAAAAAAATATATATATATAATTTCTTTGGTTCATTACAATTTACATTTACTCAAGCATAGTAACAGACACAATATTTCTGACAATGTGAATACATTTCCTGAGGTCCATAGATGTCCCTAGATACCAAGAACATGCGAATGGACCTTGTAGAAGTGGAGCAATCTTCGATTTACTTGGGTATGTACTTTTAGGCTTAATAGGTTAAACATCTTTAAAATTCATCTTTCACCTCAAAATGCACAGCCGAACCGAGATCAACCGGACCAGCCAGGATTCAAATAACGTGATCTCACACACCAAACAGGACTCGAGCACTGAGGTCACACACACCGACCAAGATTCAATTGCACATATGCATATTATTTGATAGTGAATGGATGTTATGACTCGAGACACACTGCAGATAACACACAGACCACTGGGAATACAGACAAGGTAAACACATTAGTTGGAAAAATTGGGTCTTGATTTGGGACATATAATATAAATCAGGGGTTCTCAACCTTTCTGCTGCCAAGGCACCCCTGTGTTCAATAAAATATTCCAGGGCACCCCTACATACGATAAAGACTTTTCCGGTCCTGTCTTTTTTGCTACAATGATGACGAAAGTGCTTGCTTTCAAAATAATGTTTATTTAAGAAACCGGGAAACACATTTGTGTGTATATGCAGGCTATATAATGCATTATTAAGAGGTGTTTCAGGTCTAAATGGCTTAGTACTGTTGACATTACACTGCTTGTAGTAGTAAATCAAATAGCATATTTCTTTAAATAAAATTACAGAAAATTATCACTAAAGTGCTATCTGTTGCAGCTGCACTGTTCTCCACAAATAGCATATTTGGATAAGTTTGACCATTTCTCAAAAACAGAAAATCATGTATGTAAAAATATAAATAAATACAGAAAATAAGCACTTGTTCACTCAGTGGACATTTCTAGCTCAATGCGAGGTCTGCTGCTGCTGGCTAATAATACGGTCAATACACAGGGAGATCTTTGACGCATGTCATCCTCAAGGCTCAACTTGGCCCTATATTTTGTTTTCAGAGCTGTCATGGATGAAAAGCCAGCTTCACACAGATATGTGGTGCTGAATGGTATCAACACCTTAACTGCTGCATCATGAGATACTTGGTACTCAGCACCACACTCTGAAACTAGCTCTCCAGGTGGTATCAGATGAGATTTCAATGAGTTCTTCCAAGAGTTTGGATGGAGATGTGTCAGGAAGCTTTGTCTAAATGTTGTCTGTACATTTTTTTTTCACCCATGTCACTGTATTGTTGTATGTTTGATGTTGTTTAAGGTATTGTCTAAATGTTCTAAGTGGATAATTGTAATAAAAATGTAAGTAAAAAAAAAAAAAAAAAATGCACAGCTGAAACCCGTCCAATCTTTCGCCGTCGACTAAAGACACACTTCCTCAATCATTATCTGAAATGAAAAAAATAATACATAAAAAAAATAAAACTAACCCTAACTAACCTTACTGTCATGCACTTGTCCTAATATACTAACCTACACTGTAGCACTCAACACGTTGATGAACATTGTTACTCAGCTGATAGAGTTGTACCCTTCCTGCTATCTTGTTGTACAAAACTTGTAAGTCGCTTTGGATAAAAGCATCAGCTAAATGACTAAATGTAAATGCAAATGCAGTCAATTTAAATACTATTTACTCAATTTTACTCAACAAAAAATTACATCACATTTAATTATTTTCTCAGAATATTTTAGTTTTGTGGCAAGTAGCCTCGTTGTTGCCACCATCTTTAGTATAACAGATTACCCCATTCAAAATGACCACAGTGCTCTCCTCGTTATATGTCTCTGGTTAAACTACCACAGTGATATGGCTCCTGGTTGCGTGTATATTTTCCCTAACGCACTTTCACTTCCGCGTTCAAGTTCGGCGATCTGATTGGCCACTGATGTTTCTCTCAGCGCCAATCGCGCTACGCCTAGTTATATCACTGGTTAAGCTTGGCGACTCTTTCGAAGTTGGTTAAGGTTAGAGTTTGGTTTAGAGCAGGGCGATAGACCACCAGCCCTGATTCCAAACTCTAACCGTAACCAACTTCGAAAGAGTCGCCAAGCTTAACCAGTGATAGAACTAGGCGTTAGCTAGCTAGCAGGCTGTTAGAGGCATAACTACGCGTAACACGATTGGCGCTGAGAGAAACATTAGTGGCCAATCAGTTCGCGGAACCCAAGCTTTGTCTAAATGTTGTCTGTAAAGTTTCTTTTTTATCCAGAGTAACTTGGTGATCCTTTTCTGTGTTTCATTAACACCAAGTTTCATAATGATTTTCAGATTTTGAGAAAAGGTCAAACTTATCCACATATGGTATTTTCATGGAAAACAGTGCAGCTGCAACAGATAGCACTTTAGTGATAATTTTCTGTAATCAAAAAAGAATATAATTTATTTTTAATTTTAATTTTTAAATCTCAAGGCACCCCTGGCAGCTCTCTGCGGCACCCCTGTTGAGAACTGCTGATATAAATCACACGTACTAGACTAAACTGAAGACACTAACACACATGACGCACAACTAAGACGACGGGGAACATGGGGAAACACATTCGGAGACCTGACCGGGAGCTCTGGAACTATACTATCATGTGAAAGATAAAAATTCAAATAAAATGTTGGACAATAATAGGGGCATTGGAGAATCCCCATTGGGGATATCTCAGTCGTTATAGGAGGGCCCTCTCCAGGAGAGTCTTATCCCTCCAGCCCGCCAACGGGGGTAAAAACCTGGGAAGTGCCAATTGTCTTTAGTTTTTTTTTTTTTTTTTTTTTTTTTTTAGTTATGTTAGAATAGCAGTTGCTTTAAATGTGCACATGGACAATCGTGAAGGACAAGAATGCAAAATGTTGGACATGAAGAGAGGCTTGGAGAATCTCCATTGGGGGGTATCTCCATCAATACGGGGGGGGGCTTCTCCAATAGGAGAGCTGATTCCCCTCCAAACCGCCAACGGGGGAAAGAGTGCTAATCATATGATTATATTTTCATTGCATTTTTTCTTACTGTGTTGTCAGTTTTATTTTTTAAGTCATGTTAGCATAAATGTCATAAATGTATATAGTGATATCGGTGGCATGGGAGGTACAGAAGTGGGTGGGCTGAGTTCAGTGGGGGGGGGGGTGTCGGGGTGGGGAGGCCATAGTATCGGCAGATCGACCCGGGAGAGGGGGGCCTTACGTGTTGCGGGGTCGGTGGTGGGGTCTTGTGTGTTGTGGGGTCGATGTGCGGGGGGGGGTTATCTGTGACATGAGAGGAAACAGGCTTGGCTCGGTGGGGGGGAGCTCCCTGCACTCCCCTCTACTGGGCCTGGCCCAATCAATTCAAGGGACCCGTGTTGCAGGTGCCCGGCTCCGTGTATAGCGGTCCTGGGATATGGGGGAGTCCTACTAGTGGGCCTGGGATATGGGGGTGTTCTGATTCTTGGGGAAGCCTATTGGGGTGGTCATAGCGGATGAGCTTTGCCCAGGGGGGCCTTGTGTGTTGTGGGATCGGTGTGCGTGGGGGCGGTTCTTGGGGACATGGGAGGTAACGGGCTTGGCTCGGTGGGGGGGGGGGGCCCTGCACTCTCCTCTACTGGGCCAGGCACAATCAATTCAAGGAACCCATGTCGCTGGGGCCCGGCTCCGTGTATAGAGGTCCTGGGATATGGGGGAGCCCTATCTCTCGGGGTGGATGGCGGGAGGGGGGGGGGGGTCCCTCTTATGGGGGTCTGAGCTTAAGAATTCAAGGCACCCATGTCACTGTATTGTTGTATGTTTGATGTTGTTTAAGGTATTGTCTAAATGTTCTAAGTGGATAATTGTAATAAAAATGTAAGTAAAAAAAATAAAAAATGCACAGCCGAAACCCGTCCAATATTTCGCCGTCGACTAAAGACACACTTCCTCAATCATTATCTGAAATGAAAAAAATAATACATAAAAAAAATAAAACTAACCCTAACTAACCTTACTGTCATGCACTTGTCCTAATATACTAACCTACACTGTAGCACTCAACACGTTGATGAACATTGTTACTCAGCTGATAGAGTTGTACCCTTCCTGCTATCTTGTTGTACAAAACTTGTAAGTCGCTTTGGATAAAAGCATCAGCTAAATGACTAAATGTAAATGCAAATGCAGTCAATTTAAATACTATTTACTAAATTTTACTCAACAAAAAATGACATCACATTTAATTATTTTCTCAGAATATTTTAGTTTTGTGGCAAGTATCCTCGTTGTTGCCACCATCTTTAGTATAACAGATTACCCCATTCAAAATGACCACAGTGCTCTCCTCGTTATAGGTCTCTGGTTAAACTACCACAGTGATATGGCTCCTGGTTGCGTGTATATTTTCCCTAACGCACTTTCACTTCCGCGTTCAAGTTCCGCGATCTGATTGGCCACTGACGTTTCTCTCAGCGCCAATCGCGTTACGCCTAGTTCTATCACTGGTTAAGCTTGGCGACTCTTTCGAAGTTGGTTAAGGTTAGAGTTTGGTTTAGAGCAGGGCGATAGACCACCAGCCCTGATTCCAAACTCTAACCTTAACCAACTTCGAAAGAGTCGCCAAGCTTAACCAGTGATAGAACTTGGTGTTAGCTAGCTAGCAGGCTGTTAGAGGCATAACTACGCGTAACACGATTGGCGCTGAGAGAAACATTAGTGGCCAATCAGTTCGCGGAACCCAAACGCGGAAGTGAAAGTGCGTTAGGGAAAATATACACGCCTCCTGGTTATATAATGTCTCTGGTTAAACTACCACAGTGTCTCCTCGTTACTACTAGTGTAGACAGTAGAAGCTGTGTCTTGATGTCCCTTCTTCAGCGACCCTCGTCTTCATCGTGATCATCCTCATCCTCTCTATATTGCTATCTCTCCATCGTAATCCAGGACTTTTCCATCAGGTCGTCCGTCAGTCGGTCACCACCTCATTTAAAGCCCACCAGATTACAGTACTCCTCAAGATCTCTCTCTCTCTCTCTCTCTCTCTCTCTCTCTCTCTCTCTCTCTCTCTCTCTCTCTCTCTCTCTCTCTCTCTCTCTCTCTCTCTCTCTCTCTCTCTCTCTCTCTCTCTCTCTCTCTCTCTCTCTCTCTCTCTCTCTCTCTCTCTCTCTCTCTCTCTCTCTCTCTCTCTCTCTCTCTCTCTCTCTCAATTCAATTCAATTCAATTATCAATTCAATTGGGCTTTATTGACATGGGAAACATACGTTTACATTGCCAAAGCCAAACAAAACAAAACAATCAAACAGAGAAAACAAAATAAATCAGTACATTACAGACGGAATTTCTAGTACAGTCTTTATGGTGGTTGCATTCCGCTGGATGTCCTTTTCTTGTCACAGCAGCTCACAAATCTTGCTGCTGTGTTTGCACATTCTTGTATTTCTCCCAGTAGGTATGGGAGTTTTGAGTTATTGTCCATGTTTTCAAAGTCTCTTTGGGTGTTTGCAATTTGTGGGAAGTATATGTCTCTGATGTCTTGGTATAGTGGGCAATTTGTTAAGAAGTGGAGCTCGGTTTCCACCTCATCTTGTGTGCAGTGGGTGCATAGTCTGTCTTCTCTTGGGAGCCAGGTCTGCCTATGGCGGCCTTTCTCAATGGCTAGGCTGTGCTCGCTGAGTCTGTACCTAGTCAAGGATCTTCTTAGTTTTGGGTCAGTCACGGTGCTCAGGTATTCTGCCATTGTGTACTCTCTGTTTAGGGCCAAATAGCATTTCAATTTGCTCTGGTTTTGGGTTGTTTCTTTCCAATGTGTCAGATAGTTTTCTTTTTGTTTTCTTATAATTTGATTTAGTCCAGTGTGGTTACTGTCTGGTGGTTCTGCTTGTGTTTGTGAGCAGAGTCCCAGAACCATCTGGCTGAGTGGGCATCTATCGAGGGTCTCTCTGTGGGTGAGGGCTATGTTGTGGAGTGTGTTTGGGTCGCTTTCTTTTAGGTGGTTGTGGAATTTGAATGCTCTTTTTTGAATTTTTATGATTAGTGGGTATCTTCCTAGTTCTGCTCTGCATGCATTATTTGGCGTTTTCCGTTGGGTGCGGAGAATGGATTTGCAAAATTCTGCATGCAGAGTCTCAATTGGGTGTTTGTCCCATTTGGTGAAGTCTTGGTTTGCAAGTGGGCCCCAGACTTCACAACCATATAGGGAAATCGGTTCTATGACGGAGTCTAATATTTTGAGCCAGATTTTGACTGGAATGTCTAATATGATGTTCCTTTTTATGGCATAAAAAGCCCTTCTTGCTTTGTCTCTCAGGTCGTTCACAGCTTGATTGAAGTTCCCTGTAGCACTGATGTTTAGGCCGAGATATGTGTAGTTTTTTGTGTGTTCTAGGGAAATTGTGTCTAGGAGGAATTTGTGTTTTTGTTGTTGTAGGCTGGGCCTTTTTTGGAATATCATAATTTTAGTTTTGTTTAGGTTTACTGTCAGTGCCCATGTCTGGGAGAATTTGTGCAGAAGGTCAAGGTGCTGCTGTAGCCCTTCTTTTGTTGGGGACAGCAGCACCAGGTCATCTGCGAACAGTAGGCATTTGACTTCTGTGTTTGCTAGGGGGATGCCAGGTGCTGCAGTTTGTTCCAATGTTTTTGCCAGTTCATTTATGTATATGTTGAAGAGGGTTGGACTCAAACTGCACCCCTGTCTAACCCCCCGGCATTGAGGGAAGAAGTCTGTGTGTTTTCCCTCAATCCTCACAGCACATGTGTTGTTGGTGTACATTGACTTTATGAGGTCGTAGGTTTTCCCTCCAATGCCACTATCTAACAGTTTGTACAGCAGACCCTCGTGCCAAATTGAGTCAAATGCTTTTTGGAAGTCAACGAAACAGGAGTATACTTTGCTTTTATTTTTATTTATTTGGTTGTCGATTAGGGTGCTGAGGGTGAGAATGTGGTCTGTTGTACGGTGATTTGGTAGGAAGCCAATCTGTGATTTGCTCAAGGTATTGTTGTTTGTGAGGAAATGTGTGAGTCTGTGGTTAATGATCATACAGAGGATTTTTCCAAGGTTGCTGTTGACACAGATCCCACGGTAATTGTTTGGGTCATATTTGTCTCCCTTTTTGTGGAGCGGTGTTATGAGTCCTTGGTTCCAGATATTGGGGAAGATCCCGGAGCTAAGGACAATGTTAAGGAGTTTTAGTATAGCCAATTGGAATTTGGAGTCTGTGAATATGATCATTTCATTTAGGATACCATCCGCTCCGCAGGCCTTCTTGATTTTAAGTGATTTTATTTTGTCCTGTAGTTCTTGTAGTGTAATTGGGGAGTCTAGCGGGTTCTGGTAGTCTTTTATGGTTGACTCCAGGCTTTGTAGTTTGTCTTGTATGTGTTTTTGTGTCTTGTATGTGTTCTCTCTCTCTCTCTCTCTCTCTCTCTCTCTCTCTCTCTCTCTCTCTCTCTCTCTCTCTCTCTCAATTCAATTCAATTCAATTCAATTCAAATGGGCTTTATTGACATGGGAAACATACGTTTACATTGCCAAAGCCAAACAAAACAAAACAATCAAACAGAGAAAACAAAATAAATCAGTACATTACAGACGGAATTTCTAGTACAGTCTTTATGGTGGTTGCATTCCGCTGGATGTCCTTTTCTTGTCACAGCAGCTCACAAGCTCACAAATCTTGCTGCTGTGTTTGCACATTCTTGTATTTCTCCCAGTAGGTATGGGAGTTTTGAGTTATTGTCCATGTTTTCAAAGTCTCTTTGGGTGTTTGCAATTTGTGGGAAGTATATGTCTCTGATGTCTTGGTATAGTGGGCAATTTGTTAAGAAGTGGAGCTCGGTTTCCACCTCATCTTGTGTGCAGTGGGTGCATAGTCTGTCTTCTCTTGGGAGCCAGGTCTGCCTATGGCGGCCTTTCTCAATGGCTAGGCTGTGCTCGCTGAGTCTGTACCTAGTCAAGGATCTCTCTCTCTCTCTCTCTCTCTCTCTCTCTCTCTCTCTGTGCATGCTGGGAATGAGATTGGAGAGATTGGAGGTTGGAGGTGTAGTGAGTTTTTTTCTATCTTTATCTGTCTATTTTGTTAATTTGATGATGGGATATTGTATTATAGTGTAGTGTTGGGTTGCTGTGTGTTTTTGGTGTGTATAGGGTTAAGTGGGAGTGTTTTGTTTGTTTGGCAGTCGGCCAGGCTGTTTTGCTGGTTGACGTGAGACGCCAGTATGGAGTTTTTCAAAATTGGTAGAAAGCATGGTATCAAGATATCTGTTTCTAATGTGTCAGTAGAGGACTGCAGTATGGCAGTTGGAAATATTGTAGGACATAGAACAGTGGATGTTTCTCTATGACAACATGTGAAATACAAATTCACTCATAATTCATAATTATTATTAATTTACATATACCTATATATATATTTTTTTTTAATTATTAATATTATTTTTTTATTATAAATGTTTTCCTCTGTAAAAAAAATGCCAGTGAATTCTTTATTCTTCAAAAATGGCCAAAATTGACAGCTCTGAGCAGGCCTGCACTGCAGTATTGCCTGCAGTAATTATTTGTGCAGAATATCTGCACAGGTTGACCCATTGTTAAATAAATAATAAATAACAGCCAATCAAAATAGGCTATTTGTTATGGTTTGACACCGACCCCAAATGCTAACGACACAAAGAGAGTTGTTTCAGAGTTGCCAAAAACTAGGGCTTGTTTTATTTCACAAAATAGCAGCAATAACTTGGTTGAGAACAAACAAAGACTGGGATACAAGCATAGACGAATGTTGCTGCTCTGCAGCTTCTCCCGGGATGGTTCGTCCGAGGATTAGACTGTGACGTCAGAGCCGCTCTGCAGATTCCTCTCGGCAGCTCCCCGAGGTGGTGACAGAGAGGGAGAGAGAGAGCGGGTTAGCTCAGAGTACAGTTGGGAACAGAGCAGGTGACAGGAGAAGTGACTTGTCCCAAAACAGATAATCCAGTGACAGAATCTTCGGTGTAAATACACACTGTGAGCAACGTCCCAACAACAATCCATGTGATAGAATCTTCGGTGCTAATACACAACGTGGGCGAAGTCCCAATAATAATCCAAGTGATAATATCTTCGGTGTGGATACACACAGTGAGCGAAGTCCCAATAATAATCCAAGTGATAATATCTTCGGTGTGAATACACACAGTGAGCGAAGTCCCAATAATAATCCAAGTGATAATATCTTCGGTGTGAATACACACAGTGAGCGATGTTCAAGCAAATATTATCCAAAATGAACAATCCAAAATACAGGCACAGGGTGAGTGACAGTCTGACAAAAAGCAGGATCTCTTCTGTGTTTAACACACACGAAAAACGATAGGGTCAAAGACAGTCTTGCAAAACTCACCCAGGCGCTGTGCGTAAAGAGAGCAGGATCAAACAGGGCGAGCGCGTCGCCACGGGGAACGGGTTGTCCAAGCGGAATACTTCTTGAATATCCTGGGAGGCAAAGCACAGGGAAAAACAGCAGGCAAGGAAGGAACAGCAAATGCTGATAATATATCAAAACGATCCAACAACACTTGATGGGGAATCGGGGTATATATAATCAGAGGAATGCTTAATGACAAGCTGTGACAGCTGCGGGATGAGATTGACAAGCGTGTGGTTGGGGAAGCACCAATCAAACGGCGTCTACGGGAAGAGGCGTGTGAATAGGAGAATGCAATTGATTAACAGAAAACTAAAGGAACAGAGCGAGTAGGCTTAAAGGAACAGAGCGAGTAGGTGAGCAGCGGACAAAACCTCACAGTACCCCCCCCTCCACGGGAGCCACCCGGCGACCAGGCCGACCCGGCTCGTCAGGATGGGCACGATGGAAGTCAGTGATCAAGCCGGGATCCACGATGAGCTGTCGGGAGACCCAGCTCCGCTCTTCCGGGCCGTAACCCTCCCAGTCCACCAGGTACTGGAACCCCCGACCCCGCCGTCGAACGCCCATCAACCGGCGGACCTGCCACTGGGGGTGACCATCCACCATCTCGGGAGGCGGAGGATCAGGAGCTGGAGGCATCAGGGGACTGAGGGAGACGGGCTTAACCCGGGAGACATGGAAAACGGGGTGAATGTGCATGGACGCAGGAAGTTTAAGACGCAGGGCCGCCGGACTGAGTACCTTCAGAACCTCGAAAGGTCCGACGAAACGGGGGTTAAGCTTCTTGGCCGAGGACCGAAGCGGGAGGTCCTTCGCGGAAAGCCACACCCTCTGCCCAGGGTGGTAAGTCGGCGCGGGAACCCGGCGCCGGTCGGCCCCACGACAGGCACGCTCAGATGTCCGGAGCAGCGCGGTCCTGGTGATCTCCCAGACCCGTCGGCAGCGGTCGAGGTGGACCTGCACGGAGGGAACTGCCACCTCCGTCTCCTGTGCGGGGAAAAGAGGCGGTTGGTAGCCCAGGGAAACCTCAAATGGTGAGAGGCCGGTGGCGGAACTGACCATGGAATTGATGGAGTACTCGACCCAGGGAAGGAAACGGCTCCAGGAAGCTGGTCTCTCGGCTGCCACACACCGAAGAGCAGACTCCACGCTCTGGTTCATCCTCTCCGTTTGTCCGTTAGTCTGGGGATGATAACCAGAGGAAAGACTGACCGTCGCCCCCAATCCCTTGCAAAAAGCCCGCCATACCTGGGAGGTGAACTGGGGCCCCCGGTCAGAGACGATGTCCTGGGGAATACCATGAAGGCGGAACACGTGGTGAGTCAGGAGGTCCGCCGTCTCGGCCGCCGAGGGGAGCTTGGAAAGGGCCACGAGGTGAACCCCCTTGCTGAATCGATCCACCACGGTCAGAAGGCAAGTGTTCCCCTGGGAGGAGGGAAGACCTGTGACGAAGTCTAGCGCCACATGTGACCAAGGACGGCTCGGAACGGGAAGTGGCTGTAAAAGCCCGGAGGGTGCCTGGTGCGAGGCCTTGCTGCGGGCACCGACCGCGCAGGCCAATACGAACTCCTTGACGTCGTTCCGCATGGTGGGCCACCAGAAACGACGAGCCAGGAAGGAGAACGTGCGATGAACGCCCGGGTGGCAGGCGAACCGGCTGGTATGGCCCCATAGCAGCACCCGGGAACGGACAGAGTCGGGGACGAAGAGACGATGAATCGGAACGTTGCTTGGAGCACGCTGGAAGCGTAGGGCACGTCTAACCACCCCCTCGATGCCCAAGGTGATGGCTCCAACCACCCTGGCCTCCGGGAGGATGGGAGTCGGATCCTCAGAGGGTGGAGCCCCCTTGGAGTGTAACCGGGACAGGGAGTCGGCCTTCGTGTTGCGGGAACCAGGACGAAAAGTCAGCGAGAAGTCGAACCGACTGAGGAAGCTGGCCCATCTTGCCTGCCGACCGTTGAGGCGCTTGGAAGCGCGGATGAACGTCAGGTTCTTGTGGTCCGTCCAGATGGTAAATGGCTCCTCGGCCCCCTCAAGCCAATGACGCCACTCCTCCAACGCAGCCACGACCGCCAGCAGCTCCCGATTGCCGGTGTCGTAGTTCCTCTCGGCAGGGAGGAACCGACGCGAGTAGAAGGCGCAAGGATGTACCTTCTGGTCCGTTGCCGAACGCTGGGATAAGACAGCCCCCAGTCCAGTATCCGAGGCGTCCACCTCTACAATGAACTGTCTCTTGGGGTCAGGGTGGAGCAAGATCGGGGCGGAAGTGAACTTCTTCTTGAGGGAGCGGAACGCAGCACATGCCGCTGGGGACCAGTCGAACGGCAGAGCGGGAGAGGTCAGTCTGGTAAGTGGCTCCGCCACTTGACTGTAGTTCCGGATGAACCTTCGGTAGAAGTTGGCGAACCCGAGGAAACTCTGTAACTCCTTCCGAGTGGTGGGTTCAGGCCATTCCTCCACAGCTTGGATCTTGCGAGGATCTGCTCGGGTCAAGCCCTTCTCAACGATGAAGCCCAGGTAGTCGACGGAGTCGGAGTGGAAACGGCACTTCTCCGCCTTGACGAAGAGCCGATTGTGGAGGAGGCGCTCTAGCACACGGCGGACATGCTGGATGTGCTCCTCGAGGGTCCTGGAGAAGATGAGGATGTCGTCCAGGTACACCACCACAAACACCTCCAGCATGTCACGAAGGACGTCGTTCATGAGTGCCTGGAATACCGCCTGGGCGTTGGTGAGGCCGAACGGCATCACCAGGTACTCGTAGTGGCCCCTGGGGGTCTTGAAGGCGGTCTTCCATTCATCGCCCTCACGGATACGGACAAGATGGTAGGCACTCCGGAGGTCCAGCTTGGTAAAGACGGTGGCCTGGGTGAGAGGCTCGAAGGTGGAGTTCATGAGAGGAAGAGGGTACTTGTTCTTGATGGTGATCTCGTTGAGCTGGCGATAGTCGATGCAGGGTCGAAGGTCCCCGTCCTTCTTCCCAACAAAGAAGAAACCGGCCGCCACCGGGGAGGAGGAAGGCCGAATGAGTCCTGCTTCCAAGGACTCAGAGATGTACTGATCCATCGCCTTCTTCTTCGGAACGGTCAGACTGTAGAGGCGGCTGCCGGGAAGGGGAGCCCCTTGGCGGAGGTCGATGGCGCAGTCGTAAGGGCGGTGGGGTGGAAGGGCCTGAGCCCTGGACTTACTGAAAACCTCCAAGAGGTCGTGGTACTCGGGAGGTATGGATGAAGAGTCCGGAGGCGACTCACCAGCGGGCCTCCGGGGCGGGGGACAGGACGCCGCCTGTAGACACTGGGCGTGACAGGAGGAGCTCCAGCCCTTGATGGTACCGGAGGACCAGGCGATGTGGGGCTCGTGCAGCGCGAGCCAGGGCCTACCCAGGACCACCGGGACGAGAGGGGATCGGGTGATAAGGAACTGGATTCTCTCAACGTGGTTCCCAGCGATGGTCAGCACGACTGGGCAGGTGCGTTGAGAGATGTCGGCCAGGCGGTGTTGGTCCAATGCAAAGATCTCCAAAGGCCTCACAAGGTCCTCAAGTGGAATGTTGGCCCGGGTAGCAAACTCGAAGTCGAGGAAACTCTCGTCTGCCCCAGAGTCGATGAGTGCCTCCACCGTGGCCCGTTGGTCCGCCCAGGCCAGGGTGACGCTCATCAGATGGCCAGGTGGTGCGCGGCTCTGGGAATGGGAAAAACGGCTCACCAGGATTTCCCGGGGTCTCGGCGAGCCTGATCTTTTGGCCGGGTGGGGCAGTTGGCGATTCGGTGTCCCTCCCGACCGCAGTAGAGGCAGAGACCGGACCTGAACCTCGCCTCACGTTCAGCCTGGCTCAGATGAGAGCGTCCCAGCTGCATGGGTTCCTCCTCGCGAACCGAACGAGAGGGTACGCTACCACCAGTCGTGTTGAGGGCAGGGCGACCAGTAGAAACGTCATGAGTACGGGGGGTCCGGGGTCCCTCAGGAGGTACCAGTCGGGTCCTCTCACGCCTTCTCTCCTGGAGGCGTCCGTCGATGCGGATGGCGAGGCTGAACAGGTCCTCGAGGGAGTCAGGCTCCTCCCGGGTCGCGAGCTGGTCCCTGACTGCGTCACTGAGCCCCCTCATGAAGGTTAGGCGAAGTGCTGGGTCGTTCCAACCACTCTCCACCGCCGCCAGTCGAAACTCCAGGACGTAGTCTGTTACCCCGCCGCTCCCCTGTCGGAAGGTACCCAACCGGGCTCCAGGATCCAGACCACGGGCTGGGTGGTGGAACACCCTGCGGAGCTCAGCCACGAAGTCTGGATAGGAGAAACAAAAATCTGCATCCATTGCCCAGGAGGAAGTGACCCACTGGGCAGCCCGGCCTGAGAGCAAGTTTGTCATATAGGCCACTTGGGCTCCTCTAGAAGTGAATCGACTGGGTTGATGACGGAAAACCAACTCACATTGCATGATGAATGTGGCACACTCCTCGGGATTGCCGTCGAACAGCCGGGGGACGGAGAGACGGGGTTCCCGAGGTGCGGGATCGGGAAGCGTGGGCCCTGCTGGGGCTGCGGGGGATGCTCCTGAAGGAAGTGGGGGTACAATTAAAGTGTTAACGGTGTCGCTCAGCGTGTGAAGATGAAGGAGTATACTTGACTGTTGTCCTGCCAGAGCGGCCAGGGACCCATGAATAGGCTGGACCTGTTCCCTGAGATCATGCACCGCAGCCGCAGCCCTCTCTAGTTGGTGACTGTGATCCTTGGTCAACTCGATCTGATTAGCTAGTGCTGTTCTGATTCTCTCTGTGTCGGCTGGGGTCGTCATTTTGGTTGGATCGTAATGTTATGGTTTGACACCGACCCCAAATGCTAACGACACAAAGAGAGTTGTTTCAGAGTTGCCAAAAACTAGGGCTTGTTTTATTTCACAAAATAGCAGCAATAACTTGGTTGAGAACAAACAAAGACTAGGATACAAGCATAGACGAATGTTGCTGCTCTGCAGCTTCTCCCGGGATGGTTCGTCCGAGGATTAGACTGTGACGTCAGAGCCGCTCTGCAGATTCCTCTCGGCAGCTCCCCGAGGTGGTGACAGAGAGGGAGAGAGAGAGCGGGTTAGCTCAGAGTACAGTTGGGAACAGAGCAGGTGACAGGAGAAGTGACTTGTCCCAAAACAGATAATCCAGTGACAGAATCTTCGGTGTAAATACACACTGTGAGCAACGTCCCAACAACAATCCACGTGATAGAATCTTCGGTGCTAATACACAACGTGGGCGAAGTCCCAATAATAATCCAAGTGATAATATCTTCGGTGTGGATACACACAGTGAGCGAAGTCCCAATAATAATCCAAGTGATAATATCTTCGGTGTGAATACACACAGTGAGCGAAGTCCCAATAATAATCCAAGTGATAATATCTTCGGTGTGAATACACACAGTGAGCGATGTTCAAGCAAATATTATCCAAAATGAACAATCCAAAATACAGGCACAGGGTGAGTGACAGTCTGACAAAAAGCAGGATCTCTTCTGTGTTTAACACACACGAAAAACGATAGGGTCAAAGACAGTCTTGCAAAACTCACCCAGGCGCTGTGCGTAAAGAGAGCAGGATCAAACAGGGCGAGCGCGTCGCCACGGGGAACGGGTTGTCCAAGCGGAATACTTCTTGAATATCCTGGGAGGCAAAGCACAGGGAAAAACAGCAGGCAAGGAAGGAACAGCAAATGCTGATAATATATCAAAACGATCCAACAACACTTGATGGGGAATCGGGGTATATATAATCAGAGGAATGCTTAATGACAAGCTGTGACAGCTGCGGGATGAGATTGACAAGCGTGTGGTTGGGGAAGCACCAATCAAACGGCGTCTACGGGAAGAAGCGTGTGAATAGGAGAATGCAATTGATTAACAGAAAACTAAAGGAACAGAGCGAGTAGGCTTAAAGGAACAGAGCGAGTAGGTGAGCAGCGGACAAAACCTCACACTATTAACTTCATCTAAGCACGGACTGTGCAGTTAAACTCTTGCCATTGAATGGAGGATTTAATGATTGACAGCCCTTGACATCCAATACACGGAGGTTGAATGATTGGCAGCCTTGCAAATCCAATCAGAGTCTGCCTGGTAAAATACATGCAGAACTGCAGCTGGCTGGCGTCAGTGTTCTAGTCAAAGTTGTGTTCCATCATCTCATGTGTGCATTTTGCCTGAAGAAGAACATTAATTTGCCTAATATAATCATTCATATTTTAAGATCTTTATTCACTTGTTCACTTATTGTTGTGCACTGGATGATATATATATTTTTTTATCTCAGTTGAAGACTAGTGTAGTTGTAGTTGACGTGAACATGCCATCTTGGACAGTGAAGGCAAGCTAACTTGTAGCTAGTAGTTTACAGTACAGCTGTAACAACACACAGTAGGCTAAATTAAACTTTGCGCCAACATTAGGACCGAAGTATAAACCAGTAACTGAGCAACATGAAGAAGTGGACTTATGCACCTGGATCAGAAAAAAGTAAGTTGTAGTGTTTGTAAAACGAAAGCCTGATTAGCCTGGATGCTAACGTTAGCTAACTGTTTAGAGAACAATACATACTTGTAGTAGACTTGATTAAGGGATTGCAACGTTGTTAACTTGGCTATGTCACACATAAACACAATGTAATGTATCACGTTGGCTGCTGGCTGCTAATGCAGCCTGCAGATAATATTTGCATGTGCACTGTGTTAGTGTAAATGAATGAATGTTGCCGCTAGCTTGTGGCTAGGCTAGCGTTCTTTGCTAATGGCTAACGTTAGCTACCCGAATTGTTTAGAGACTTAATTAAGGGATTGCAACGTTGTTAACTTGGCTATGTCACATATAAACACAATATAATGTATCATGTTGGCTGCTGGCTGCTAATGCAGCCTGCAGATAATATTTGCATGTGCACTGTGTTAGTGTAAATTAATGAATGTTGCCGCTAGCTTGTGGCTAGGCTAGCGTTCTTTGCTAATGGCTAACGTTAGCTAGCCGAACTGTTTAGAGACTTAATTAAGGGATTGCAACGTTGTTAACTTGGCTATGTCACATATAAACACAATGTAATGTATCATGTTGGCTGCTGGCTGCTAATGCAGCCTGCAGATAATATTTGCATGTGCACTGTGTTAGTGTAAATGAATGAATGTTGCCGCTAGCTTGTGGCTAGGCTAGCGTTCTTTGCTAATGGCTAACGTTAGCTAATCGAATTGTTTAGAGACTTGAATAAGGGAATGAAACGTTGTTAACTTGGCTATGTCACATATAAACACAATATAATGTATCACGTTGGCTGCTGGCTGCTAATGCAGCCTGCAGATAATATTTGCATGTGCACTGTGTTAGTGGTGCTGCCTAAATGAGCTAGCCTAGCTTGTGGCTAGGCTAGCGTACGTTGCACTGATCTAGTGACTAGTGCCTCTGTGGAGGAGGAAGTAAACATTGCCAGGCATTCTGGTCATTGTAGTTCTCCCTCTTTTCACTGACAGTTAAGGGAGACATGACATGCTGGTTTGATGAAATGTATAGTGTAAATGAAATGAATAGTGTATGTATATTCAATAGTAGTATTGATAGTATATTAGCCACTGTATACTGTACATGGTCTGCTTGGTTTGATCGGGCCGCCGAGCCATGGTCTGCTTGCTTTGATCGGGCCGCCGAGCCATGGTCTGCTTGCTTTGATCGGGCCGCCGAGCCATGGTCTGCTTGGTTTGATTTAGGGGAGTGGTCTGCCCTGCGGGGGGGCCCCGACATATTGCGCAACACCACTGCATACCATTGACTCAGAAAGGTCTGTTTTATTGAAATCGTCACAGCAGTATAGTTTGTTTATACTTCAGAAGGATGATATTTAAACATGGTCCCCAAAATGAATGGAAGCGAATGAGGAGCCTGACACCTGGGAGAAATGGGGGTGTTGCAGTGTTGGGGATGTTTAAAAAATATAATTTAATATATAATATAATAATTTGTGCTTCACCTAAAAATTTGGTCAGCAGCCTCCACTGACATAGAAGTATTAATTCAGCTGCGAGAATGAACGGAGGAGTGGTGATTTTTCTTGATTCATTGGACAAGGTGCAATCAGGGATCAGTGTTGATGGGGTTTTTCTTGCCGTGGAGCCTCTCTCCACACCAGGCAGAAAGGTCTTTATTTCCAACATTCCGCCGTTCATCAGTGACAAACTATTGATAAGTCAACTAGCACGACATGGGAGGATAATTTCCCCTATAAGAAAAATGTCGTCGGGATGTAAATCTTCGCTTTTAAAGCATGTTGTCTCGCACAGACGACAGGTGTTAATGATTCTAAACAACAGCGGAGAGGAGCTTGAGTTGGTTTTTAAGATAAAAGTTGATGAGTTTGATTATGTGGTTTTTGTGAGTTCTGGAAATTCGGGAAAATGTTTCAAATGCGGAGAAGAGGGACATATCTCCCGAGATTGTGCGGGGAGAGGGGTAAGGCAACCTCCGCCTCAGCCCCAGGAGGAGCGCGGCGCTGGGCTCAGCGCAGGTGTAGAGGAGGGAGGACTGTGGCAATGCAGAGCTGAGAGCAGTGACAACAGTGTCCCTCTGCAGACCGTCAGCAGTGTAAACAGTGTCCCTTTGCAGACCGTCAGTAGTGCAGCAGATAGTATCCAGCTGCAGGGCCACAGAACCAGTGTAGCAGGTACAGAGCAGAGCCTTGGTACAGAGGAGGGAGGAGTGAGGGATGCTGCCCCCCCCCTCAACTAGTGGCGACTGTGGGGTAACAGGGGGGGTGCGGGTGGTGCAGGTACAGAGGAGGGAGGGGTGGGAGACGCTGTTCCCCCCTCAACCAGTGGTTGTGTAGGTACGGAGGTGGGAATCAGAGATGCTGCCCCCCCTTCAACAAGTGGCGAGGTAACAGGGGAGAGCAGAGGTTTTTTTGTCCCCCCAAGCCCAACACCGCGTCAGGGTAAAAAAAGGAATACAAAAAATATGACAAGTGAAGTAATAGGGAAAAAGCTGAATGTGGTGGACAATGTTAACAGTCAGACAGTGGATGGCGTGGTGGGAAGTGATGGAGGGGTGGGCTCTCGGATAAGGAAGGAGTGACAAGTTTGGTCAAAGAGAGTCAGGAGGGTGTAGAAGACACAGGTTCCTCTCAGTCCAGCATGGACGAGGATGAGGCTGAAAAACTATGGGGGGATGACATCTCAAGTGTTGAGGAAGATGAGTTCCCAAATGCTTCTCAAGTGTCTGATTCACAACGGAACATTTTTTATGCAGTCAGGCAGATACAGAAGTTCCTGCACACAACAAAAAATTTGAGAAGTGTCAAAGTGGAAGATTTTTTTGAAGATTTAGAGATGTTTATTTTTTCAGCAAGGACTCAAATGAGGTTGAAGTACAATGGGGGGTACACTTCCCAGGAAGTTTTTAGACTGAGAAAAATTGTGCAGAAGCTCAGAAAATTGGATAATGTAATATTACCATGATAATGGAGCCTCTGATGTGTGGAGCCTGGCTGGACATTCAGGAAGGGAGTAGATCTGGGCTTGGACAGTGTCTGCAAGCAGTTGGGACAATGAAACTGAAAGATGTCGTGGATGTAGCCGGGTCAGAGGAAGTGGCTTCTTTATTGGGGCTGAGGACAGCCTGTCACAACAGGGTCTGTCTGGACGATTGGACTGAAGCGTGGAGCATCGGGGAACAATACCTGTTGCAGGATTATTTCGGTGGAACGGAAGGTCCTGATGAAGGGGATCGTTTTCATGCCATCGGGGGACAATACCTGTTGCACGATTATTTCAGTGGAACGGAGGGTCCTGATGAAGGGGATTTATTTCATGCGCTGAATATAAAAACGGACACAAATGGACTGACGGGACCATTCTTGGGTTGCTCATATGTTGTTCTTGATGAAATATTATGTGTTGAATGGACGCATGGATACTTTTTTTGGTTGGGTGGAGCTTCAATGTTTTTTTGTTGTGTTGCAGAAGGACAGGTGTATTTAAAAAAAATTATTGTGAGATCTCAGGTGGTTTTATGTGTGATGGGGACACATGTTGCCCGATATAATGTGTAGATAGTTATTTAATTGTATTGACACACGCATTGTAATGAGAATTATGTAAATAAATGTTTTTCTAAAATCAAAAAAATCTCTCTCTCTCTCTCTCCAGCGTATCTCTCTCTCTCTCTGCAGTAGCTTGCTTTTTTCCTCTCTATCACATTTTGTGTTCTCTGATTGACTTTATTGGCATGACAGGGCAATGATCAGCGGAAGCTAAACAGCGTGACGGACACACACACACAGACACAGACACACAGACACACACACACACACAGCTGAACAAGCATCCTCTCCCTCCACGTTCTGTTCTGATAAAGAAAGATAGGGAGAGAGAAAACAGAGCAAGAGGAAGAGTGAAATTGAGAGAGAGAGACAGAAAGAGAGACACACAAATAGATAGAGAAAGAGAGAGATAGAAAGAAAGGGAGATATAGGGAGAGATGAAGAGAGATAGAGAGAGACTCAAAGAGAGACTCTCTCTCTCTCTGTCTCTCTCTCTCCACTGGTGAAGGTAGCTGTGTGGTCATTTACATTTAGTCATGTTATGTTATGAACGCTTTTATCCAAAGCGACTTACAAGTTCTGTATGACAAGTCATCAGGAAGGGCACAACTCTATCAGCTGAGTAACAATGTTCATCAAAGTGTTGAGTGCTACAGTGTAGGTTAGTATATTAACCTCTTAAGCCGGGAAGCCCTATTTTCTGAAAATCCGCTAAACAACAGAAAAACTAAAACTAAAATCTATCTAATAACACTTTAACCTATTGGTAAACTAACGTATTGATGATAATATACATTATAAATGCTGTTGTGACATGGTATCGTAATCAGACTAGAGCTCCTGATCATATATCTACTCTGCGTTGTGTTCTATATCCCTAAGTCTGTTACTAAAAATACTGTTGTTGTTACACGGCGGAGGAGAAAGAATCAATGAGAGATTTGTTATTTCTCAGAGTTGGTTTATTTCAAAGTAAAAAAGTACAAGAAATTCTCTGATTCAATTAAAACGGAATGTGCAATAATATTAATGTACCGAAGCACTATGCCGCTTGTCATTAATATTAGTCTAAAAAAGTAGGTTAAAGAGTAATATTCTTCAATGGCGTCGGTTTGTTGATTCTCTCTTGTCGCCAGGAGACAAAGGATGGTATTCTCGTTCAGTGTCTTCTCTCTCCGTCTTGATGTGCATAGAATGTTTTCGAGCGGCCTCCTTTTTGTCTGCCTTTGTGCAGGCCGTTTTTAAAGGTTAAACCCCTCCTCTAATAAAACGTTGAACTAGTACGTCAGAGGAGGGATCTTCTACGTCCTGATTGGCTAAGGCTTATAGTGGCCATTTTTTATTTAGAGTCCGCGGCCTTCTTGTTAAAAGAGGCAGTCCCTCTATTTTTAAGGACAAAATATTGTTTCTGGAGTTTTAGTTTAAAGGTATAATATTTGATTTGACCAACTAATAGATTATAAATTAGTTATGACTATACTTTAACAGTGAGTGTAAGTCTTTTCCTGGTATTTAGCAACTGTATTTAGCCCTATTTGCTGTTTTTAACAAGATCTATTTTAGTCTACTTGGTTTTAAGACAACCTGTTGTATTTAACATTATCTTTGAAGTTAGATACATTTTCTAAGTGTATTTACACATATTTTGCCACCATCTCTTCTATTTTAACCTATATTTCTGGCTTAATTATACTTTGCAAAGGTGGATAAGAGTCTAGTTTAGTCTTATCTTAAATAATTCACTATTTTATAACTATTGAGACTAGTTATCCTTATGGGATTAATAAGGAGTTTTGTCGGTTATTACATACTTATAGGCCAAAGGGTCGCCTCCTGTTTTCAGGCAAACTAGTTTTTCACACAGCTTGTCTCTTAATCAGGTCAGACCATTTGCTAGGGCCCCCAAAATAGCTTGAGGGGGGGTTTTCTACTCAACATTTGGGTGTCACCTCCTGTAACCTATTGTTCTATTCAACTTGGTCAACAAAGCCATCTGTTGACATGTTTAACTTTAGCTGGCTAACAGCCCAAATTCTATTATTTTGCTAAGTTTCAACGTGGGGGAGAAGACAATCTGTGTTTACTGTTAAGACTGTAATGCTAAATCACTTTGTCTCAGACCCACAATTGGTGCAGAGTATTTAAAGTTGCAGTGAGACAGAGGGAAGTGGGGGAGTAATTCAATCGCCTTTTTTAGAACTCTGTGCAAATTAAGGGTGGTCTCATCCTGTGTTCTCTCACCTCTCCTCTCCAGGGGGGGTGAGACACAGTTTGAACCAGAGCCTCTGACTTTAACCCTTATTGTGATTTCTAGAAGAAACATGTATTGAAACTATATTAAAGTAGTACTGAAATAACTGTCTTACTCCTATTACCACTTACACACAGCCGTCGCTAAAGATTTCTGGGAGTTAAAGCATGGTTATGAGTCAGAATATACCACAATGTTTATACTTGAATACGTTGGACAAAAAAAACAATCATTTTGTCAGACAGTCTGGAGAACTTGATTTATGACGTGATGTCACGGGCGGAAGAGGTTAAGACAGTAAGGTTAGGGTTAGAATTTTTATAAAAAAAAGAATTAATTTCAGATAATGGTTGAAGAAGTGCGTCTTTAGTCAACGGCGAAAGATTGGACGGGTTTCGGCTGTCCTAACTCTGGTGGGTAGTTAATTCCACCATTGTGGGGCAAGGACGAGAAAAGGCGGCTTCTCTTTGATGACCCTCCCGGAGCTCGGATAGGAGTGGGTCTGAGACGGCCAGAAGATGCAGAGAGTAGGGGTCTTGAGGGTGTGTAGTTAGTTAGAGACCATTGACCGGAGTTAGGCGGGAGCGGTTCCCTTCGCCGCACGATATGCCAGGTCGAGGGCCTTGAAGCGGATTCGTGCAGCAATGGGGAGCCAGTGCAGGTCTCTAAGAAGCTGGGTGACATGGGCTGACTTCGGTAGGTTTCAGGCAGGCCGCTGCGTTCTGAATGAGCTGAAGAGGCTTGGTGGCAGTGGTTCTGAATGAGTTGAAGAGGCTTGGTGGCAGTGGTTCTGAATGAGTTGAAGAGGCTTGGTGGCAATGGTTCTGAATGAGTTGAAGAGGCTTGGTGGCGGTGGTTCTGAATGAGTTGAAGAGGCTTGGTGGCAGTGGTTCTGAATGAGTTGAAGAGGCTTGGTGGCAGTGGTTCTGAATGAGTTGAAGAGGCTTGGTGGCAGTGGCCGGGAGGCCAGCAAGCAGTGCATTGCAGTAGTCGAGGCGGGAGATGACTGTTGATTGGACGAGGAGTTGGGTGGCTTCTTTTGTCAGGAAGGGGCGGATCCTTCTGACGTTGCTCAGGAGGAATCTGCAGGTTCTGGTTCTCGCTGCGATGTGAGCGGAGAAGTTCAACTGGTCAGGAGCTCCTGGGGGACACCTATCCTCTGACCGGCCTCCATCCCTCGGGTCACCAGCACCAACTGGACCCGGACAGTTCATACCTCGGTCTTAAAGGGAAAGGGGCCAGTTTAGGAGGTGCAGTGGGAGCTCCATCAATATATCTCAGCTCGCCAGACATGTTGTGGTTTCCTCCAGACTGTCCATGGAGACCTCCGTACTGAGACATCCTCATGGAGACCTACTGAGGTCTCCATGTTTACAGGGAATATCTGGTGACTTCTCAGGGAAGCTTTAAGGCTCACCCAATCAGAGGGCTTTGTTTTATAAACGGATGGCCATAGGCCTATTTGTTTGATTGCTATTTGATGGGCTAGTCCTACTCTCTGGCTACACCAATGGGAATTCTAGATGCTCAGAACTTGTGCAGTTATTCCTCTAAGGGTCATCATCAAGATGTTAACTCTAGCCCCACCGCCGTCCACCCATTGGTCAAGGGTTGTAAACAATGTCTTCCCCTTCCCCTTCTCATCTCCTGTGTGATGTGGTGGGGGGGGGGGGCTGAGGAGAGAGAGAGATGAAAGGGTGCTCAGCTGTCAGTCATGTTTTCACAGCAGGCGCAAACTCTGAGCATGTAAAGCATTAGAGACATGCCTTTGAGAAGGTACAATGAGAGAGAGACAGACAGAGAGAGAGAGAGGGATGGAGAGAGAGAGACAGATAGAGATACAGAGAGCTAGACAGAGAGGGAGAGAGGGATGGAGAGAGAGAGGGATGGAGAGAGAGAGGTGGAGAGAAAGAGAAAGAGAGGGATGGAGAGAGAGAGAGGTGGAGAGAAAGATAGAGAGAGAGAGGAATGGAGAGAGAGATAGAGAGAGGTGGATAGAGAGAAAAAGAGAGAGAGGGATGGAGAGAGAGACAGAGAGATAGAGAGGGATGGAGAGGGATAGACAGAGAGAGAGGGATGGAGAGAGATAGAGAAGGATGGAGAGAGAGAGACAGAGAGGGATGGAGAGAGAGGGAGGTGGATAGAGAGAGAACGAGAGAGAGTGAGAAAGAGAGAGGTGGAGAGAGAAAAAGAGAGAGATAGTGAGATATCCATCCTAAATGAGAACAGTAACCTGTGGGGAGTGGCAAATCTAATCAAATTTATTTGTAAATCCCACAATCAGGTTAATGTGCCTGTAACTGAGGGGTACAATTCCCTGACTGTATTAATCAAGTATTGATATCATTAAATCACTACCGTCCTGTACATTACTGGCCAATACCGTACAAAGGTATTTTAGATGACAACACTTCCACAATAACAGGTTTCCACACAAATACTCATTTATAATATTTATTACATTAAGAATATTGTTACATTACTTAGATTGCGCTTATAAGGCAAAGAATGTGCAGTCAAATCAATAATGAATATTAAGTAATTAGATCTAGGGATATTCTGGGAAAGGGGGTACTACCGGTTGTAAGCCAGCAGGGGGGGGCAAAGCTCTATGAATGTCAATGGTCCACGGAGCTGTAGCAAGGCACCTGGAGACGGTGTTTTACTCCCTGAGTCAGCGGGGAAAAGCAACCTGGTCCCAGGATGCGCGCCGTGCAGGTGAAAGCCGTGGTGCCTCTGGTACGACAGAGACGGGCTTGAGTGATGTCCCCACTGGCACGTAGATCCCACAGCAGTGGGTGTAGACGGTTCTCTGCTTCCAGCAGCTTGGTGAAGAATGAAGAATAATAATCCTTGCCGGAAAGTGGCACTGCTGGCGGGGTGTAAATCCTCCGTGGTGCTGCTGGTCCGGTGTAAATCCTCCGGTTGGTCCGTGGTTCACAGTTGAACTTGACGTTACTCTATCCTATCTGCACGCGGCTATAAGTGCTCTATGTAGATGCACAATTACTCACTTCACGTGGTCTTTGACTCGTAATGAAGGCCTCACTAATAAATAGAGAACGATACGTTAAACCAACGTACTAGGATAACACAAGGCTCTATCTTGGGGCAATGCGAGCCCTGCTCTGCCCACGTTGCGTAGTGGGTGAGACGTCACTTGGATAACTGGAACTGAACGAGACTGAACGGGACAAGGGACTAAGCGACTAAGAGAAAGTTCTACTTTACTTGCGCCATATATATATGCGCTGTGAACAAATAGTACCATTCGTATTTTGGTAGCCGTATTCATGGGCAGAAGCTGGGCATGTACAGACATATCTTGTCGGTACCTTTGAAGTCAGCTCTAGGGGGTAAGGCACTGGCGCCAGGGGATCGCTTCCAATAGGAGAACGAATATTATGGTCTGTCCTGTAGACTAAAGGGATATTCAGTGTATATTGTACAAAGAATATACAAGGGATATCAAACGATATGCAAATATTATACATGGGATCTCAGGCAATAAATATATATATATTCGGTTTAATCTGACCCTTTGTAACAGCCGCCCCCTAATTAGTCCCACCTAATTAGCTAAGCAGAGACAGATTAACCGCACTGTCCACTACTCAATGTCTGTGAGGGGTCGGGCAGTTCACAAAGTCAGGGGTCATGGTCGTCATTAGGCGAGTCGGGGAGCCTTGGCGACTCTATCAGCCTCGCCACGGGTCGGTTGTAGATCCGCCCTTGGCCGAGCACTTCTGCCACTCTGACCTTTCCGTCGGCACCAGTGGTCACTTTGCTTACGCGGCCGGCCGGCCACGCAGCTCGGGGTAGTGACTGGTCTATGGTCATGACGACTGGACGGGATGAAGGGGGGCTTAGGAGGAAGCGGGCCTGAGACCGCTTTGATCTGTGCTTGGCTGTGCTTTCTCCTCCTCCGTCTGTTTCTCTTGTTCGCTCTGTACCCCGTGTGAGGAGGGGCCGGTCCCGGCCGCCCCGTCAAGGAGTCGCTTGGGGTGCTGGGTTCGAGGTCAGCTACGTCTGAAGCGCAGCTGAGGGGGGTGGAGTTCCGAACTCCCTCTGGTGCCCACGGTTCTCTCACGGGCCTCTTGCTTAATGTCAATAGCCTCTGCTGTACGGGGGAGAGGCCGGTGTCTTCTTCTGTCGCTCTGGAGTGGAGGCAGCTAGTGGCTGCTGTTCGGTTGAGCGATTTAGCGAGGGGGCCTTGTAGTGTCCACCCTAGGCGGGTCTCGACTGCTGCAGGACAGCCTCGGGTTCCGGTATGGACCCGGTCTATCGGGACGATGAGGTCTGCATGGTCGGAGCCTATCAGCAGGGTCGGGGTGGCGCCGTCTATGAGCGGGATAGGTAGTTGACGCAGGTGCACGTATTTATCCATCAGCTGTGGGATGGGGTAGGTGTACTGTGATAGTCCTATTTCTTGGCTGGTGAAAGCATTTGTAATCCTATACCGTCGCTCTGGCTGCCCGCTTGCTGCGATAGTGAAGGAGACATTCTCGCCCTTTATCGTCTTTAAATCTCTTCTTATTGTCCGAATCGTCATTTGGTTCTCGCTCCCCCGCAGTCCCAGCTGGGCCGCAGCGGACGCGAGCAAAAGGGTCTTCTCTGACCCGTCATCAAGGACGGCGTAAGTGTCCATGACTTTGTCCTCGTGGCTCAGGAGCACCCTGACCAATTTGAGGAGCACACGGGGGGTCCCGCTATGCTGGGGGTCTATGTGGAGCACTCCTGTCTCGGGTGGTGACGTAGACTCTATATGGTGCGAGTCGCACCTTGACTCCCAGTGTCTGCCGTAGCAGTCGGGACACCAGGGAGCGGTCTGGTGGAACTTTGGTTCTGGTGCCACCGCCTCGGCATGGTACAGTACCGCGACGGGCCCACTCGGTTGTCCTGGCTGACGCTTGTTGATGTCATGCAGGACCTCCAGGTGGGTGCCACCGCACCTGCTGCACTTCTTTTTCAAGCGGCACTCAGCTGCTAGGTGGCTGCGTGCGCAGCGGAAGCAGCGGCGGTGGTCCTTGACCCACTGGCTCACATCATCCGTGGTCAGCTTCTTGAAATCTTCGCACTGATAGAGCCGATGTTCTCCCTCACAGTACTGGCACTCAATCTTCCACTGGTCCTCTTTCGTCGAGGGGGTGTTGTGGTTCTGGTGCTGCGGTACTGATTCGGCTTGGTGCATAACAGTCACCGATCTTCTTCCATCATTTATTCTCCTGGGTCCCTCTCTGGAGCTTGGCGTGCTCCGCCCGAACGTATCCAGTCGTAAGCTGCTGACTTCTCTCGCCAGGAAGTCGGCTAGATCAAGGAGGGATGGTTCGGGGCCGTTGGGATCCCGGTAGTCTCTCTGCCGCCTAAAACGCTCTTGTCTTGCGGGTGGCAGCTTCTCCAAAATCCTCTCGACGTTAGAGTTGGCGTATAGCTCATGCATGCCCTTTTCCCGTTGCGCTCCCAGCATCCCTACCAGGGACTGCACTTTGATTGACAGGTCGTCTAATGAGCGATTGTCTGTTGCTGGGGGTAGGCGATCAATATGCCTTATCTCTTGGATTATGTAATCCCATATACGTCCATATCTCTGGTCCAGCGCTGCAAGGGCCGCTGTGTATGGGGTCGTAGAGGTAGCATAGGCCAGCGCTATATTGTGCGCTTGCGGTACTTTCAGGTGCTTCAGTAATATTGCATACTTGTGGCGTTCATCAGCGACATCCACCATCATTGTCTCTAAGCACATCCGGAGCTCCGTGTACTGTGCTCGACTCTCATAGGCGAAGTCTGGAAACGACGGCGTGGCGATGTATGATGTCATGGATGACTGGCACATCGGTGAGCGTTGGGGGAGAGGCCTCCTAGGCGAGTCTCCTCTTGCGTGTCGTCTTGGGCTGGTACTTGGTGGGTACCTCCTGGTCCCCACCGTGAGCTTGGTCAGTTACATTAGAACCTACTAGGGCCTCTGTTGGCGGGGTAGCCTGGTTGTTAGGGTCGGACATAATTTTACTTTCTACTTTTTCCGCGTTTAACTTCCCTTTAAAGCTAGGTATTGGACTGACAGAGTATGCCTCTAGATAGGGAGGTGGCTGCCGTCTGCGCTGCGGGCGATCTAGCTTAGGAGAACCGTTTGTG
This sequence comes from Notolepis coatsorum, assembly GCF_963971535.1. Taxonomy (NCBI): domain Eukaryota; kingdom Metazoa; phylum Chordata; class Actinopteri; order Aulopiformes; family Paralepididae; genus Notolepis; species Notolepis coatsorum. The sequence continues at coordinate 127,173,979 of NC_140168.1, forward strand.
GAGTGTTCGTCATCGGCCATGTCAATATTAATATTATATTAATATTACGCTAATTATTCTCCGGCTATCGAAGGACCAATTGCAACTGAGGGGTACAATTCCCTGACTGTATTAATCAAGTATTGATATCATTAAATCACTACCGTCCTGTACATTACTGGCCAATACCGTACAAAGGTATTTTAGATGACAACACTTCCACAATAACAGGTTTCCACACAAATACTCATTTATAATATTTATTACATTAAGAATATTGTTACATTACTTAGATTGCGCTTATAAGGCAAAGAATGTGCAGTCAAATCAATAATGAATATTAAGTAATTAGATCTAGGGATATTCTGGGAAAGGGGGTACTACCGGTTGTAAGCCAGCAGGGGGGGGCAAAGCTCTATGAATGTCAATGGTCCACGGAGCTGTAGCAAGGCACCTGGAGACGGTGTTTTACTCCCTGAGTCAGCGGGGAAAAGCAACCTGGTCCCAGGATGCGCGCCGTGCAGGTGAAAGCCGTGGTGCCTCTGGTACGACAGAGACGGGCTTGAGTGATGTCCCCACGGGCACGTAGATCCCACAGCAGTGGGTGTAGACGGTTCTCTGCTTCCAGCAGCTTGGTGAAGAATGAAGAATAATAATCCTTGCCGGAAAGTGGCACTGCTGGCGGGGTGTAAATCCTCCGTGGTGCTGCTGGTCCGGTGTAAATCCTCCGGTTGGTCCGTGGTTCACAGTTGAACTTGACGTTACTCTATCCTATCTGCACGCAGCTATAAGTGCTCTATGTAGACGCACAATTACTCACTTCACGTGGTCTTTGACTCGTAATGAAGGCCTTACTAATAAATAGAGAACGATACGTTAAACCAACGTACTAGGATAACACGAGGCTCTATCTTGGGGCAATGCGAGCCCTGCTCTGCCCACGTTGCGTAGTGGGTGAGACGTCACTTGGATAACTGGAACTGAATGAGACTGAACGGGACAAGGGACTAAGCGACTAAGAGAAAGTTCTACTTTACTTGCGCCATATATATATGCGCTGTGAACAAATAGTACCATTCGTATTTTGGTAGCCGTATTCATGGGCAGAAGCTGGGCATGTACAGACATATCTCGTCGGTACCTTTGAAGTCAGCTCTAGGGGGTAAGGCACTGGCGCCAGGGGATCGCTTCCAATAGGAGAACGAATATTATGGTCTGTCCTGTAGACTAAAGGGATATTCAGTGTATATTGTACAAAGAATATACAAGGGATATCAAACGATATGCAAATATTATACATGGGATCTCAGGCAATAAATATATATATATTCGGTTTAATCTGACCCTTTGTAACAGTGCCCATGGGCTGGACAAGTCTTCTTTAAAACCAGTTAACAATCGCCCTAAAAAGTGGCCATTTTAGTTTTTGTACTGCATACTTTTTTTGCAAATCACTATACTTTATACTTATAGCCCATGCATGAGCCTGGTCTCTTTTGAAAGATGACATTCTGATGTTTCTGATACAATACAATTTGAATAAAATTTACTTTTAGTGCTAATGAAATAGAGTAACATAGGTCTGAACTTGAGTTGTAGAAAAACGTGTTACTCACGTTTTTCTGTAGTAGTTAGTAGTCCAGAAGTAGTATTTCCAAAAGAATTGGTATGGCTGAGAGAACACCATAGCCTGAAGTATTCTGTAGTACATGTCCAAATTTCATAAAAATACGTTCAGAAATGAGTGATTAGAAGCGGTTTTGGTAATAAGTGAGAGTGCTCAGAAAATATTTTTCTCATAGACTTCAATGCATTTGACGGAGAATTCTCTTCCTGTTTTGGCTCATGAATTTTCACCTATATCCCTGATTCGCTCATTCCCACCTACCATTGGAAAGCCCTACTAATTGGTTACAACCCTGTCCAATAATCTTCGAGATCGCCAAATGATTAGGAGGTAGAGGCTCGTGAGTCGGGAATGGTGTTTGAAAAAAATGTAAGTCTGCCATGTACTTCGGCACACGCCTCACATATCGGCATGTAACTCCGGAACCGCTGAACGGATTTTGTCGCCTGAAACGGCTAACAAATAGGGCTTTGTTACAGGGTGGTAGGTGTGTTGGACCCAGGTGCAGTGCAGAACGGATAGATGAGAGACAGGTGTTGATTCTCAAACAAGGTTACTGTTTTATTACTGTTAAAGATGAACAGGCAAATGCGCCTACAGCGGTGAACAAAGAAAAGGGGAAGAGTACTTTTCTCCAAAAGAGGTAAAACAAAGGAGAGAAAACAAGTCTCCAAAAACACGCAAAGCAGAACAATAAACGGAACTATTTATATATATACTAATGAGGAAAGCAACAGAGAGAAAACATCATCTCCAAATGCATGGTGAAATCAACACGGCGGGCGACGGTGCTACATAAGCACACACAGTAAGAGTACATATCAAAAGGCACGACAAGGACATTTCCTATACAAGGCGAACAAGCTTATCTTCTGTGGCAAGGAGCGATAAGGCTTTGATAACATGCATCATAGTACTCACGGTAAGGTTCAGTGATCGACTGACAACCTGACTAGCATGCAGGAAGAACATATAAAGGCAACTCAACTATGCACACCAGGTACCAATTAGGGCAATCAGGGCAGAAAGACAGGTAATTAATTACCATTGGGCAACGCCAGGGCTTTTGCTCCCAGATGTGAGTAAAACCCAAAACGTTACAGGGCTTTAATTCAATATATATATTGTATTAAAAGATATGCACACCCGAGCCGCTAGAGGTCGCCAAAGTGCCAGTGGGCAAATCGTCCTCAAGAGGACCCACATGTGGGCCGTTGCATGCTAACAGGTCAAGAAGAAACATCACAATAAATCAAAAACAAAAAAAACATCATGAAATCCAAAACAACTAAGATAAGGAAAAACTTACAAAAAACCTAGCAATACGAAAAAAGCACCACAGGCAATGTGAAGGAGAGACACCTTAGAGATGGACCGTTCAAGGGGGGATCTCCCTTCTTAGATGTCGGTGATAGTAGTCTTGCTATGGATCGATGGGTGGAGAATAAAACAACTAATAAACTAATAAAATAGTTGGTATGTATGTATATATAGTGTAATAAAACACAAATATGTACATGCAATAGCAAACTGTGGTACATACGTTTTTTTTTTAAATATTTAAATAGAATAGAGCGGAGAACAACAACAACAAAAGAGAAAGCATAGGGAGACAAGCGCTAGTGTGAAAATAGGATAAAGGCTAAATGTCAAGGCTCGGAGCTCAAAATATCAGAGTCATATTCCGTTTACACATGAGTATGTATTCCGGTCGGATACATTTGTAGTATGGGGGCGATGTAGAGAGGATCACATCATCTTGGCCATCACCAAGAGACATCCACTCACCGAGAGACAGGGAGAAGGGGACAGGCGTTAGACAGTTTGCGTGTTTATGGTGGACATAGCAATAGATACATGTTGTAACTGAGGGGTACAATTCCCTGACTGTATTGAATAAGTATGGTATCATTAAACCACTACTGAGTTATGTACATTACTACTGGCCATACAGTACACATGTATATGAGATGAACACCCCCACAATAACACGGCTTCACAAGAAATACTGTTTAGAAGAATATTTATTAGAAGAGCACCAAGATTATATTACATTACTTATCAAGATTGAGAGTTGCGCTTGTAAGGCGAAGAATGTGCATGAATAGGTCAAGAGCGTAAGTCCATGAGCATATTACGCAGGAGATAATTAATACCACCTGTATCATAAGAATTATATATGGTACACTAGTAGGTCAGCTGGAAATACTAAGGGGGTTCCCTCCGGTTGTAAGCCAGCAGGGGAGAGGATTTGTCGGTAGCAAAAGTCTGGGTCAACGAGGAATAAGGAGACTCCAGGTACAGGAGACAGTGCAATAATCCCTTGATCCGTAGACGAAGCAACAGCTATTCTCCGGTATGCAGTGCCGCATGGAGGAAAGCTAGCCAGCCTCAGAGTACTAGAGGCGGGCTCGACGGTGCTCCTCACAGGGTAGATCCCACACAGCAGTGGGTGTAGACGATTCTCCGCTCCAACAGCTACAGGACCAAAGCAAATATAATCCAGCCGAAAAGGGCTCTGTAGTCGTCGGGGTAGGTTATCCAGTGTACATATCCACACGGTTCTCGTCTAGGGCTCCTCGGATGACGGCACCAGGTTAGGCCGCCCAGCCTGGATAAGCACACTAGCTCGGTACGATGAAACGTTGGTAATGCTGGTCACTGTAGAACGGTAGCCGCACGATACACTATACATAATAGACTATTACTTAATAATAGAATAGGTCGAACTCGACGATACAGCGTTAAACTCTGACACTTCAGCTATCAATTCGCACGCGGTCTCAAGGCTCTATTTCGGGGCAAAACGGGCCCACTTCACAGCACGTTGTATCGTGGTGTGAGGCTTCAACTTGTTACTAAGATTACTACTGTATTCACCTGCGCCGTATTTATACGTAAGGTGAACAATCTAGTACCAGCCTTATTTCTGTCTCGTATTCCTGCGCAGAACCGGGCATGTCCAGGCATGTCTTAGCGGTGACTTTGAACTAGACATTGGGGGTATGGCCGTGGCGCCTAGGGGATCGCTGTCCAATAGGAGAACGAATATTATGGTCTGGCCTGTACTAGGTAAAGGGATATTCCGTGTATATGTACAAAGAATATACAAGGGATATCGGACGATATACAAATACCATACAATATATCTCAAGTAATAAATATATATATTCGGTTTAATCTGACCCTTTGTAACACATGTAGTAAGCATATATGTGAATAGAATAGAAGTACTTAACCCAGCAATAAACTAGAACAGGCATGGTTTAGACCAGGGGTGGCCAACCTGTGGCTCGCGAGCCGCATGTGGCACTTTGCCTGTCAATGTGTGGCTCTTCCATAAAAAAAATATATATATATATATATATATTTATTTTTTTATTTATTTTTTTATTATTAATTTATTTATTTTTAAGGACGTAGAATAAACATTTACAGATTTTTTCTAAAATTGACCATTTGCATGTTCTTGGTATCTGAATCTAGGGACATCTATGGATCTCAGGGAATGTATTCCCAGTGTCAAAAATATTGTGTCTGTTACTAGGCTTGAGTAAATTGTAATGAACCAAAGGAGAATATCAATTCTATTTAAAAAAATAATAATTATCTTTGACTGTGAATAACACCATGCTAAAATTGACCAGACCTGAAAAATCTAAGCAAATTAATAAAGGGAAGATGATTAAACAGAAGGTTTTGTAGATACAGTACTGAATTCTGCCATTTCTTTATAATGTAAATTTCTCTACCATTTTTCATCATATTGCAACACCGTTTTTTGCTAGACGTTCACAGAAAGGTAGAGAAACTAACTGTGTTCTGTTTTATGGCAATAACGTTCAGGCTTGTGGGAGGTAATCCCAAAAAATAAGAGAAATAAAAAAGTAAATCCATCAAAAGCCCTGAGTCTCTTCCTTCAAAAGACTACACTCACTTTTGGCTGCTCCACTTCCTCCTGTCAATATGCGCCGGTTTCCGACTCAATACCCTGATATTTCTATAATCTATATTTCACTAATAACACTTAAAATCATTGGTAAACAAACGTAATGCTGAAAATATACACTTTTACTGTATAGCTTGGGATTAAGAGGTTAACCCTGTGAGGCCCAAATTAAAAACACATTAGCAACTTCAGAGGCCAGAGGGTGGGACCTATAAACACATTTACTATCAAATAGCATTGTGAGGCTGAACAACAGGACCAATTGACTATGTACATGTGCTTAAATTTTTTTAAATGGCTAAAAGTGATTTTGTAATTTTGCAACCATGGGTCTCACAGGGTACTTTTAACCCTGTGAGGCCCAAATAAAAAAGATATTAGCAACTTCAGAGGCCAGAGGGTGAGACCTATAAACACATGAAGGGTGCCGTGACTGAAAAAAAAGATTGAGAAACGCTGGTATATGGTGTGGCTCTTTGTGGTACCACAGTAATCTTTGTGGCTCTTAGGGCGTTTTCACACCTGTAGTTCGTTTGCTTTGTTCCGATTCAGGGAGACACAGGGACTATAATGATACAATGTTGCACTTGTCCCTTAGTTTGTTTGTGTTCACATGGCTGTGTTAACAGCGGACCAAAACAAATGCATGCGCGAGCAAACTCATTGGTCAGATTTTGGGGTGTTTTGTTCCGCAACAGAATGCGATTGCTGTGTTCACATATGCCCAAATGAACCGAAATAGGGGTTAAACGCTCCAGGTTCCGGAACAACCGCTCCAAACGAGCTAGGTGTGAAAACGCCCTTAGTCTCTGACTGGTTGGCCACCCCTGGTTTAGATGTTGTAGGTCGGACAGAAGATGGTATGAGGCTGATCCATGACCTCAATGGTGCACATAACCAATGTGGGGGTAGAACCGTCACTGCAATCTTGGCCATCACCCCGAGACATCCACTACCTTGGCCAACACTACGAGACAACCACTCAGAGAGATAGGGAGATGGCGACAGGGGTTAGAGAGTTCCCGTGTTTGTAGTGGGCAAAATTGGAGCAATAAATAGATGTAATAAGCATATATATGCATACATGGTGACAATAGAATCAAAGTATATAAGAAAATTGTGAAATTAAGTAGTAAGAAGTAGGAGAGGAATAGAGCGATTGAGCGACAGCGGGGTAGTTAGAGAGATGGAGGGGGCTGAGTGCCGCAGAGTGAGGCGAGATAGAAACAGCGATTTCCAATTTGAGATTGTGTCACACACATCTACCTGCCACCCGACCACCCTCCACCATCTCTGTACCTCTCTCCACATCTCCCTGCCACCCGACCATCCACCACCATCTCTGTACCCCTCTCCACATCTCCCTGCCACCCGATAACATCCACCACCATCTCTGTACCTCTCTCCACATCTCCCTGCCACCCGACCATCCACCACCATCTCTGTAACCCTCTCCACATCTCCCTGCCACCCGATAACATCCACCACCATCTCTGTACCTCTCTCCACATCTCCCTGCCACCAGACCATCCACCACCATCTATGTAACCCTCTCCACATCTCCCTGCCACCCGACCATCCACCACCATCTCTGTAACCCTCTCCACATCTCCCTGCCACCCGACCATCCACCACCATCTCTGTACCTCTCTCCACATCTCCCTGCCACCTGATAGCATCATCCACCATCTCTGTACCTCTCTCCACATCTCCCTGCCACCCGACCATCCACCACCATCTCTGTAACCCTCTCCACATCTCCCTGCCACCGACCATCCACCACCATCTCTGTACCTCTCTCCACATCTCCCTGCCACCTGATAGCATCATCCACCATCTCTGTACCTCTCTCCACATCTCCCTGCCACCCGATAGCATCCTCCACCATCTCTGTACCCCTCTCCACATCCCCCTGCCACCCGATAGCATCCTCCACCATCTCTGTACCTCTCTACATCTCCCTGCCACCCGATAACATCCACCACCATCTCTGTAACCCTCTCCACATCTCCCTGCCACCCGACCATCCACCACCATCTCTGTAACCCTCTCCACATCTCCCTGCCACCCGACCATCCACCACCATCTCTGTACCCCTCTCCACATCTCCCTGCCACCCGATAACATCCACCACCATCTCTGTACCTCTCTCCACATCTCCCTGCCACCTGATAGCATCATCCACCATCTCTGTACCTCTCTCCACATCTCCCTGCCACCCGATAGCATCCTCCACCATCTCTGTACCTCTCTCCACATCCCCCTGCCACCCGATAGCATCCTCCACCATCTCTGTACCCCTCTCCACATCTCCCTGCCACCCGATAACATCCACCACCATCTCTGTAACCCTCTCCACATCTCCCTGCCACCCGACCATCTACCACCATCTCTGTACCCCTCTACATCTCCCTGCCACCCGATAACATCCACCACCATCTCTGTACCTCTCTCCACATCTCCCTGCCACCTGATAGCATCCTCCACCATCTCTGTACCCCTCTCCACATCTCCCTGCCACCCGATAACATCCACCACCATCTCTGTACCTCTCTCCACATCTTCCTGCCACCCGACCATCCACCACCATCTCTGTACCCCTCTCCACATCTCCCTGCCACCCGATAACATCCACCACCATCTCTGTACCTCTCTCCACATCTCCCTGCCACCTGATAGCATCATCCACCATCTCTGTACCCCTCTCCACATCTCACTGCCACCCGGTAGCATCCTCCACCATCTCTGTACCTCTCTACATCTCCCTGCCACCCGATAGCATCCTCCACCATCTCTGTACCTCTCTACATCTCCCTGCCACCCGATAGCATCCTCCACCATCTCTGTACCTCTCCACATCTCCCTGCCACCCGATAGCATCATCTCTCCTTCGCTCTATATATTTCCATTCTCTTCATCCTTCCTCCTCCTCCTCCTCCTCCTCGGTTGCCTCCAGGCCTCAGATCCTTTGACTTGGCTTTTCGGGTCCACGGATTTCTGTCTTACATCTATGCTTGATGAGGGTGTGTGTGTGTGTGTGTGTGTGTGTGTGTGTGTGTGTGTGTGTGTGTGTGTGTGTGTGTGTGTGTGTGTGTGTGTTTTAGTGTGTATGTGTATGTGTGTGTGTGTGTGTGCATACACTGGTCCATCCATCCACCCTTGCTGCGTACCAGTGTGTCCCTGAGCTTATATGCAACACTGGTTGTGAGGGAGAAGATTGATGCACCCATGCGTGTGTACATGCCTGTGTGTACATCCCTGTGCATACATGCCTGTGTGTGTGTGTGTGTGTGTGTGTGTGTGTGTGTGTGTGTGTGTGTGTGTGTGTGTGTGTGTGTGTGTGTGTGTGTGTGTGTGTGTGTGTGTGTGTGTGTGTGTGTGTGTGTGTGTGTGTGTGTGTGTGTGTGTGTGTGTGTGCGTGTGTGTGTGTGTGTGTGTGTCAGGATCCTCTCTGAGGCCCCCCACGTCCCGGGGCCATTTTCTCCTCCCAACAAAAGCACGGCTCTGCACGTGCGGAGGGACGCTTTGAAAAGACTTGATAGAAAAACACTGCCTGACCGCCTCACACACACACACACACACACACACACACACACACACACACACACACACACACACACACACACACACACACACACACACACACACACACACACACACACACACACACACACACACACACACACACACACACACACACACACACACACACACACACACACACACTTTTTAAAAAGGAGAATTTCTCCTTGCCCCGGTTTTTTTGCAGACTCAATAATTGCCAATGCCACGCTGGGAGAACCTTCATATTAGCCGCCTCTCCAGTAACCCCCCCCCCCCCCCCCCCCCCCCCCCCCCCCCACGCAAAGACTCTGTCGGCAAGCAAACCTATCTGGTCTGCACACTTCTCCTTTCAGCTCCTCTGGTCTGCACATTGATTCAACTGCTGGATATTCAGAGACTTTGTGATTACGGTTGAAATCTGGGCAGAATACTAGATGAATACAAAGCAGTAGGTCAATGACTTTGTTTATTCAAAGGCTTAGTGTATAAAGAGCTGTTAGTTAAACCTCCTTAACCCTAACCCTAACCCTTAAGACATGAACATACACCTCTAGTCGTCACATAGCATCACAGGAACAGCGCTGTATGTCTGCGTTTACTTTCTCAGAGACAACTGGCTTCACTTATTACTCACTCATCACTATAGCTTTCTTTATCTTTATCTTTATCTTTATCTATGCCACTTGTCAGACTGTTTCTGATGCCACAAATATATGCCAGAGATCCAACTACTAGGAACCTAAAAGAACAATATACTACCTTATGCATACCACACCTTATGTGAATACTGTATACTTCATCAGATCATATATTTAGCATTTAGCATTTTAGCATTTAGCATTTTAGCATTTAGCATTTTTAGATTATATATTATATTTTGATTATTGGATTATTAGATTATATATTGCATATATTTAGCATTTTAGCATTTTGTTTTATTTTAATTAATGGCATACAGGTAATTAAGAACAGGTTAAAAACAAATCATATATTGAAATTCACATCATGCAAAATATTTACATCAGGCATGTACAGACAATGTACAAACAAACAATAATTCTACATATTAGGTACAGGCAAGCATATGGGGTAAGAGTTCTGTAGGGCTGTTGTGTTCACATGTGTAGTTATTTCTTAACCATGTTTTGAAGGTGTGTTTGAATGATCTGTGTGTTTCTATATTGCGGCAAATATAGGGCAAATATAACTGAGAGGGCAGACATACCCTCATCTCACACCTTGTTGCCCATATTAATTATATTGATTTGTTATATTGTTTACACTGCTTTTTTACTATCTGTACCCCCCCCCCCCTCCCACATGCTGCTATGATGCTTGAATTTCCCCAAGGGGATCAATAAAGGAATATCTTATCTTATCTTATTGGTTATGAGATGTTACTTGTCTTCTGAATGAAAGTGCTCAAAGCGCTTATATGACTGAGCGAATTAAGTGTGACATAAACAAGATGACAGCTATAGTATAAAAGTATAAAAGTATAGGTTAAGCAGATTTCCCCCAAGGAAAAGCATGCCACCGAACTAAGAGAAAGTGATTGCGCGTGACATGCCTTCGACAAACAGATCAGATCAGATTGTAGTAAATAAAAAATATTGCTGCTGGGGGCTGAATCACATCGAGGCACTGCACTGTTCTTTTTTGGCCAGTCGTCTCTCTGTCACAAGTGTCACATGCATGCAGACAAACACACACTGTCACCCAAAAGACACACACACACACACACACACACACACACACACACACACACACACACACACACACACACACACACACACACACACACACACACACACACACACACACACACACACACACACACACACACACACACACACACACACACACACACACACACACACACACACACACACACACACACACACACACACACACACACACACACACACACACAGTACAGTGAGTAAAACATTTCTAAACAGTGAGGTACAATGCAGAACATGAGGTAAAAAACTTTGAGGTAAGGTGCAATTGCAAATGAGGTATGAATGTAGTGCAAATCTCTTTAATAATATATATATATATATATCTGTGGTCTCGGTAAACACCTTTAAAAAGCAGCTAAAGACTGTGCTGTTTAAACAGGCGTTTGGCTAATTATGCTCTATGTAAATCTTTTATGTCTTTTTATCTGTTTTGTTTTTTCCTGTTCTTTCACGATTTTCATTATTTTTATTTTACCATGCTGCTATCTTTGCACTTTACTGATGTTTTTACTATGTGAAGCACTTTGTGACCCTGGTCTGTGAAAGGTGCTATATCAATAAATGTTACTTACTTACTTACTTACTTACTTACTTACTTACTTACTTACTTACTTACTTACACACACAACCACACACACACACACGCACACACACACACACACACACACACACACACACACACACACACACACACACACACACACACACACACACACACACACACACACACACACACACACACACACACACACACACACACACACACACACACACACACACACACACACACACACACACACACACAATACACAGAAGGTTAACCCTTTCACTGCCACACAACAGACGGTTAACCCTTTCACTGCCACACTACAGAAGGTTAACCCTTTACTATCACACTACCGACGGTAACAGGGACGTGCACAGGACTTTAGAGGGGCAGGTGCTCAAAGGCTGAAAAGGGCACTACACTTGTGTGTATATATTAACCGAGCGCGCGTAGCGTGCGAGCGAGCGAGCCTTTTCGGGCGGGGGGCCCCCTTTTTATGCTTTTTAGGGGGTTTTGGTGATCAAATATTGAATATTGAACTATAATAATCAGTGCAGGAGCTCACTTATCCTTGAAAGACACTTTTATCACTGACTTAAAAGGCCCATACATCTCCATAAATGTTCAGGGGGGAGGGAATAAGTGCGTACCCTACAGACCCCAAGAAGTGCTGTATATTCTGTATTGTTTAATATAAATGCATTTTTTATTCCAATCCCGATTTGTATTTGAGATTCCCAAATCCCATCGGACTTGACTTCTTTGTGTCCCTCAATGAGTGTAATACCAGCATTCAACTGTATGCGCCACAGCGGTTTCTATCATCATCATCATCACCACCCACGCTATGCATAAAATATATAGGTCCGCGGAGAGGCATGCTGAGGAGGCCGTGCAAACTGCAATGGAATATGGGGCATCTCTCTCTCTTTACCTAATATTTTGATTCTATCCTGAATTTTTTTCAGTTGGAAGGGCAGTCTATATGCTTAACAAAAAAAAAAAAAAAAAAAAAAAAAAAACATTTCAAAAAGGGCACTTTTTGGATGAGGCTCAAAAAGGCAGGTGCTCAAGCACCCCTTGGCCTCTATGTGTGCACGTGCCTGGACGGTAACCACCTCCCGCTGATGCCCCCCTCCCAGCTTGCCAAGCCCCCCGGCCACGCAGCCGGACCCCCGGCCCCGCCCCCACCTCCCGTTGATGCCCCCACGCCCAGCGCGCCAAGCCCCCCGGCCGACCCTCCTCTTCCTCCGAGCGCTCCCTCTATCTTCTCATCTCCCTCCATCTCTCCTGGTCTTTATCGGCAGAACGCAGCACGGCATTTTAATCACGTGCCCAGAAGGAAGACACTTTTCCAATTAAGGGATGCGCCGTGACTTGGTTTTTTAAAGCCGCAATGCGCAAGAGGGACCCCTCGCTCGATCCACGACCGCACAGCGCCGGTTCTGTGGGGTCAATTAAAATATAGAATATATTTATTTATTTACGGGGTGAAATGCTGAGGGTCAGTTGGAGAGGCACCGGGAAGGGTCAAAGGTTACCGTCCAGAATGTATCACACCACGAGAGGCAGATTCTTTCATTTATTTGCATTTATTTTAAATTTGTTGGACCTTATGGTGTCCTTGTTCTGTTCTTGACTTATTGTTATGTTTTCTTCTTGACTTGTTTAAAGAAGACCTGTACGGCCCATGGGGACATTAACGTGTGTTGTTGGGCCTTATAAATAAATCTGATTTGATTTAGATATACACATAGATACAGAGCTACAGATAGAGACAGTGGCTCGGGTGGTAAGAGCAGTCGTCTGGTGATCCGGAGGTTCACGGTTCAATTCCCGCTCCTCTCGGCCAGCGTGTCGAAGTGTCCTTGAGCAAACATGGCCTGCCTCCGCCGTCAGTGTGTGAGTGTGTGAGTGAATGGGTAAAATGTGAAGAACTAATTGTAAAGCGTTTTGGATAAAAGCTGTTCTATAAATGCAGCCATTTACCATATAGATGTACATAATGGGGGGACACACACTCTGGGGGGGGGGCACTCTCACTGGTACAGATCGGGGGGGGGCACTCAGAGGGGGGGGGGGGCGGGCACTCTCTATATATACAGCAGGAGACTGTGTGTGAGTGGAGTAGCTCAGGAGATCTGTTCTTCCTTCTCTGTAATGCATCTTTAAATGGTATTGGACAGGTTCTGTGTTGCTCCTTTCTCATGGGCTCGGAATGGGGCTCTGCTCCTGGTGTTGGACATCAGGGCGCTTCCTGTTAAAAGGAGCAGAACTGGAGGATGTGTAACACCACTCTGTTTTCTGAATCCTTTGGCTCCGAGAAGCATCTTAGATCTCTCTAATGGAGAAAAATAGGAGTTTATTATTACTTTTTAAAATGTATTACCCAGGGACAATGCACATCAATTTAGCTAGTTTAGCTAATGAGCTAGTTTTCATCCGTAGCCCCAGACCCTGTCTAACATGATGTCTTTGTGGTGTGAGAGGAAACCAGAGTCCCTGTCTAACATGATGTCTTTATGGTGTGAGAGGAAACCAGAGTCCCTGTCTAACATGATGTCTTTATGGTGTCGAGGAAACCAGAGTCCCTGTCTTACATGATGTCTTTATGGTGTGAGAGGAAACCAGAGTCCCTGTCTAACATGATGTCTTTATGGTGTGAGAGGAAACCAGAGTCCCTGTCTAACATGATGTCTTTATGGTGTGGGAGGAAACCAGAGTCCCTGTCTAACATGATGTCTTTATGGTGTGAGAGGAAACCAGAGTCCCTGTCTAACATGATGTCTTTATGGTGTGGAGGAAACCAGAGTCCCTGTCTAACATGATGTCTTTATGGTGTGAGAGGAAACCAGAGTCCCTGTCTAACATGATGTCTTTATGGTGTTAGAGGAAACCAGAGTCCCTGTCTAACATGATGTCTTTATGGTGTGAGAGGAAACCAGAGTCCCTGTCTAACATGATGTATTTATGGTGTCGAGGAAACCAGAGTCCCTGTCTAACATGATGTCTTTATGGTGTGAGAGGAAACCAGAGTCTAACATGATGTCTTTATGGTGTGAGAGGAAACCAGAGTCCCTGTCTAACTTGATGTCTTCATGGTGTGAGAGGAAACCAGAGTCCCTGTCTAACATGATGTCTTTATGGTGTGAGAGGAAACCAGAGTCTAACATGATGTCTTTATGGTGTGGGAGGAAACCAGAGTCTAACATGATGTCTTTATGGTGTGAGAGGAAACCAGAGTCCCTGTATAACATGATGTCTTTATGGTGTGAGAGGAAACCAGAGTCCCTGTCTAACATGATGTCTTTATGGTGTGAGAGGAAACCAGAGTCTAACATGATGTCTTTATGGTGTGAGAGGAAACCAGAGTCCCTGTCTAACATGATGTCTTTATGGTGTGAGAGGAAACCAGAGTCCCTGTCTAACATGATGTCTTCATGGTGTGAGAGGAAACCAGAGTCCCTGTCTAACATGTCTTTATGGTGTGAGAGGAAACCAGAGTTCCTGTCTAACATGATGTCTTTATGGTGTGAGAGGAAACCAGAGTCCCTGTCTAACATGATGTATTTATGGTGTGAGAGGAAACCAGAGTCCCTGTCTAACATGATGTATTTATGGTGTGAGAGGAAACCAGAGTCCCTGTCTAACATGATGTCTTTATGGTGTGGAGGAAACCAGAGTCTAACATGATGTCTTTATGGTGTGAGAGGAAACCAGAGTCCCTGTCTAACATGATGTCTTTATGGTGTGAGAGGAAACCAGAGTTCCTGTCTAACATGATGTATTTATGGTGTGAGAGGAAACCAGAGTCCCTGTCTAACATGATGTATTTATGGTGTGAGAGGAAACCAGAGTCCCTGTCTAACATGATGTCTTTATGGTGTGGAGGAAACCAGAGTCTAACATGATGTCTTTATGGTGTGAGAGGAAACCAGAGTCCCTGTCTAACATGATGTCTTTATGGTGTGAGAGGAAACCAGAGTTCCTGTCTAACATGATGTCTTTATGGTGTGGGAGGAAACCAGAGTCCCTGTCTAACATGATGTATTTATGGTGTGAGAGGAAACCAGAGTCCCTGTCTAACATGATGTCTTTATGGTGTGGAGGAAACCAGAGTTCCTGTCTAACATGATGTCTTTATGGTGTGAGAGGAAACCAGAGTCCCTGTCTAACATGATGTATTTATGGTGTGAGAGGAAACCAGAGTCCCTGTCTAACATGATGTATTTATGGTGTGGGAGGAAACCAGAGTCCCTGTCTAACATGATGTCTTTATGGTGTGAGAGGAAACCAGAGTCCCTGTCTAACATGATGTATTTATGGTGTGGAGGAAACCAGAGTCCCTGTCTAACATGATGTCTTTATGGTGTGGGAGGAAACCAGATTCCCTGTCTAACATGATGTCTTTATGGTGTGAGAGGAAACCATAGTCCCTGTCTAACATGATGTCTTTATGGTGTGAGAGGAAACCAGAGTCCCTGTCTAACATGATGTCTTTATGGTGTGAGAGGAAACCAGAGTCCCTGTCTAACATGTCTTTATGGTGTGAGAGGAAACCAGAGTCCCTGTCTAACATGTCTTTATGGTGTGGAGGAAACCATAGTCCCTGTCTAACATGATGTCTTTATGGTGTGAGAGGAAACCAGAGTCCCTGTCTAACATGATGTCTTTATGGTGTGAGAGGAAACCAGAGTCCCTGTCTAACATGGTGTCTTTATGGTGTGAGAGGAAACCAGAGTCCCTGTCTAACATGATGTCTTTATGGTGTGGGAGGAAACCAGAGTCCCTGTCTAACATGATGTCTTTACATGTAAACACAGAAACGCAGAGCGGGTTCTGTGTTAAACGGAGGCTGCTTGCTGCAGTTGTTCTGCTCTGTCTTTATTTCAGGGATCTGTGTGTATTTATAACCTTGGGCTCCTTCCAGCTCAGACAGGGAGCGATCGCTTTCACAGACGAGGAAGAAATACACATTACAGCCATTCCAGATCCTTACATCTGTATATGAGTGTATGTGTGTGTGTGTGTGTAGGTGTGTGTGTGTCTGTGTGTGTGATTGTGGGTGCATGAGGAGACACAAGAGGTTAAGAGGCAGATGTTGCTCATGTGTGCGCCCTCATCACCTCTATAGGCCTCCTCACCTCTTCCTCCCCTGCTTCCAGTTGAATATCCTAGTAACGGCCTCCACTCCATCAACATCCCCTGCAGCCGCACTCGGCGCGTGAGGTGGAGAAATACGTCTTGCACTCTGTCCCTTACAAAAGACACACTCCTTCAAACAGCATTAAGAGGGAAATCGCTTCCACCCATCCGTGTGGAGGAGGGGGCTGAGAGGGTGTATTAACCAGAGGTAATTTAATGTAGAAGTTACAGTGCACCGTTTAACACAGAGATTAACCCTTTCAGAATGGCGCTGCTACGACTGGCCGCCGTTCTGTTAGCTCCGTCGAGACTGTGCTTACTTTTGTTAATTTTTATAGTTTTAAGAGTTTTATTTGTACCAACTGTTGGTGCATTAAATGTGTATGACCATCAGTCACTCATTGACATTGGATTAAGGAAAACTTACCAACTGGATTGCTCTCTGAATCGGATCGCTGAAGAACAACAATGGCTTGCCGAGATCCTTTGTTGCAGCCCACGCAAGGAAGGGGGGAGACGGCGAGGAAGGAGAGCCGGCATCCGGAACAGACTGAGATCTAGGCGTCACAGAACGACATTTCCCAGCATATTGTTGGCCAATGTGCAATCAATAGGAGACAAACTGGACGACATCAGAGCACGGATCCAATTCCAGAGGGACATTTGGGACTGCAACGTCTTTTCTTTCACTGAGACTTGGTTGACTCCGGATGTCCCAAACCACGCAATAGAACTGGCAGATAACTTCTTCGTTCTCCGCAAGGACCGAACGGCAGAAGAATCACTAAAGACGAGAGGAGGCGGCGTAGATTTCATGGTAAACAAGGAGTGGTGCGATCCATGCAACGCAAAGGAATTGTCTAACCACTGCTCCCCAGACCTGGAGTTTATCACCATCAAATGCGACCCTTCTTTCATCCGATGGAGTTAACGTCCATCATCCTGATCGGAGTGTATATTCCACCTCATGCAAACACTGGGATCACACTCTCGAAGCTACACGACGAGGTAAACAAACTACAGACAGCTAATGTTGATGCTGCTATTTTGGTTTTGGGCAATTTCAACAGCGCAAGTCTTAAAAAGGTGTTGCCGAATTTCTATCAGCATGTGACCTGTCCCACCAGAGGCGAGAACATATTAGACCATGTATACTCGCAATTTAAGAATGGGTACAAGTCACAGGCTCTTAGTCCATTCGGCAAGTCGGACCACGCTGCCATCTTTCTTTTTCCAAAGTATAAACAAAGTCTCAAGCGCGCGCCGGTAGTATCGCGAGAGGTTAAGCATTGGACTGTGGAGTCAGAGGAGACACTCCAGGCTGCACTTGAATGCACAGACTGGAGTGTGTTTCGTGATAACACAGCCAATATTAACGACTACACTGAAACAGTGCTTGACTTTGTCTGTACTCTTGTAGAAGAAACAATCCCCTCTACCACAATAAGAGTTTACCCAAATCAAAATCCCTGGGTAGATAAATCCGTCCGTGAGGCTCTGAAAGTGCGCACCTCAGCCTATAATGCCAGGCTTGTGACAAGCAACATGAATGACCACAAGGCGGCGAGATACAACGTAAGGAGGACAGTAATAGAAGCAAAATGGCGTTACAGGGATAAAGTTGAACTTCAGTTTGAACAGGCTGACTCTAGAGGTATGTGGCAGGGCCTCAGAACGATGACAGATTACAAAGGCACCTCCCTCAAGCTGAACAGTGATCTCCTTAGCAAATGATCTCAATACCTTCTATGCGAGGTTTGAGGCTGTGAATTACAACACCAGCCTACAAACCACTGCAATAGAGGGGGGGGGGGCTGCTGATGGAGATTCAGTGTTCAGGATAACAGAACATGAGGTGAGGAGGACCTTTAAGAAAGTGAATATCAGAAAGGCAGCAGGACCGGACGGCATCCCCGGCCGCGTCCAAAAAGTCTGTGCCGACCAACTGGCCCCGGTATTCAATGACATATTTAACCTGTCCTTAGAACAGGCTGTCATCCCCACCTGTCTGAAGAAGTCCACCATTATCCCTGTACCCAAAAAAATCTACGCCCGCTTGCCTCAATGACTACCGCCCTGTAGCTCTCACCTCCATAGCCATGAAGTGCTTTGAGAAGCTAGTGAAGGGCTACAGTATATCTGTTCCTCCCTCCCCATCAACCTGGACCCCCTGCAATTTGCATATCGCCCCAACAGGTCCACGGAGGACGCCATAGCCCATGTGCTGCACACAGCAGCATCACACCTGGACAAGAGGCAGGGGAACTATGTGAGAATGCTGTTCATCAACTACAGCTCAGCATTCAATACCATAGTCCCCTCCAAACTCATAGCCAAGCTCAGGGACCTGGGCTTGAACTATGACCTCTGCCAGTGGGTCTTGGACTTCCTGACGGGTAGACCCCAGGTGGTGAGAGCAGGCAAATGCACCTGTAGCACTCGTGTCACTTACTGTAACAGCTGTTCGCCACGGGCACAGTTCTAGGTTCGAATGAGGAGAGGAGTAATATGCACAATTAAAAGAATAGTGGACCAGAGACAGAATTATAATAATGACCGGTTTATTAATAAGCGTGCTAGCTAGACATACAGACATATAGACATATAGTACAAAGTAGTAGTTGTTTGAAGTAACCCTTTTAGGTTATTTCGGTAACCTCCCCTCTCAGGGGGGTTAGTTCGATATCAAGTCCTAGATTGATTGGATCAACACATTAGGTTTGGTTCAGACGTCTCTGAGGTTATCTCTAGCAAAAAGCTAGGTTCAAGGTTGGATATTGGATGTATCCCTTTATCGTCAGTAAACTCTATATCAGTTTATCATTAGTAAACACTATATCAGTTTATCATTTCAATAGGTACATGTTTAAACATATTAATTTAAACCTTTAAATGTGCAGTGAACGCAAATACCTTATTAGGTGAAATGCTCCTTAAACTCTTCCTTTGAAGGTGTAACACAACAAAAGTACAGAATGTTATATTCTAGGTTATGGGAATGCAAATACCTTATTAGGTGAAATTACCCTTTAAACTTCTTTCTTTACATTCATCTAAAAAATGTTTGGACCCTATGGTGTTCTTGTTCTGTTCTTGACTTATTGTTATGTTGTCTTCTTGACTTGTTTAAAGAAGACCTGTACGGCCCATGGGGACATTAACGTGTGTTGTCGGGCCCTATAAATAAATTTGATTTGATTTGATTTGATTTGAGAACCATCAGTGATTCAACTATAATCAATGTCATCAATGGGATTCAAGTATCTTATTTGGGACATTGACCCTTTAACTCATCCTCTTTACAAGAGAACATCAGTAGTTCAGGTATCTTACTGGGCGTATTTACCCTTTAAGTCTCTCTTCTTATATGAGAATATCAATGGTTCAAGTATCTTATCAGTGGTTCAAGTATCTTATCAGTGGTTCAAGTATCTTACTGGGTGTAATTACCCTTTAAGTCTCCCTTCTTATAGGAGAAATATCAGTACCCATATATCAAATTAAATCAAATCAAATACAAAATACAATATCAAAATAACAAAAGGTGAACGGGGTTGAAGCCCTTGGAATGTCCTTGTATTCTCATTCAATCAGTTTGTGTATCAGAAAAGGATATAGGTCAGTTCAATCCGTGGAAGTTCTTATGATTCAAGTTCAACAGTTCAATCCTACCAGACTGTTGAGGTAACAGGAGTTGAGCAACAGGGGTATTCGAATCAGGCTGGCATTAGCCTTGAGCAATATCAGAGGTTCAGTGGGTTGGCTCGCCATCTTGTATCGGTCCGGCACACCGCCTCGTCCCGTGTGGGCACACGTGGTGATGGGTGGTCTGGAACTGCTCCCAGGGTGGAACGGGGTGCTGGGGAAACCTAAAAACCTGGCCAAAACCGCAGGTTACTTTAACTGCAACGCTTCTTCGGTTTTGCAACTGGGGGAATCTTTTATAACTGTTTGATAACTGTTTTTATCATGCTATTTCATCTCGGCAGCAGCAACATTCAGCTGCATCATCTCCGTGGATGCTGTGTGTCTCATCTGCGCGTAGTGCAGATTCACCTGCTGTAAAGCAAGGCATGGCTGTCGTGATATCTATCTCGCGTCATGAAGTAAATTAAAGGGCAGTGCTGTAATTCAAAGGACTTGGTACCCAATAATATTAACTACTTATGTTCTTACATAATAGCCTTAACTATTTATGTTCTTATTCAATGGCATTAACTATTTATGTTCCCATTACTAAATAGTTATGAATCTGAAACCTGGGTTACACACCTTCTCATCCATCACACTCAACATAGGGCCCCCCCAGGGCTGTGTTCTGAGTCCCCTCCTCTACTCCCTGTACACACATGACTGTGTGGCACAGCGGAACAACCCCACTGTTGGAGCCAAATGTATGATTTTGTTTACTTTGTAAATAATTGTATAGGTCTATAGTCTATATTTCATATATTTCATACATAGCCTATAGAAGCACTTAAAATGCCATAATCTATATAATCACTGTTAGTGCCAAATGTATGGTTGTGAAATTATTATTATTATTGTTATCGGTATGAATGAAGTCATGACTTATATACATAATGGGTTTTGTGATCATGTATTGTTGTAATTATTATATTTTTGATAAGCTAATTAGGGAGATGCCAATTGAGATGCATGTGGCTAATTTGGGGAAACAGGCATCAGGTGTTTAAAATGGGCTGGCCGTCACACAGCCAGTGTTCTAAGAATGTTTGGTATGTGGCGACACGGTTTTTTGACCGCTGCAGAGCAGCCTATGTTTTGTTTGTTTTGATTCTACAATATGATTTCGCCGTCAAACGGTAAGATAAACATTTCCTATGGTTCATTGTGGGGATTATTGGAATCCGAAGATCTATATGGAAAATATGAAAGGAAAATAAATGTCTCATACAAAATCCGATCTCCCGAGTGCTGCTATCTGAGCGCGTCAACCAAGCGCATACCAGTAGATCCAGAAGGTGCATTTACGTTGTATAAGGATTGCACCTTTACCCACAATCATCAAATTAGCTGATGACACAGTAGTGGTGGGCCTGATCTCTGCCAACGACGAGAGGGCCTACCTGGAAGAGGTAGATAATCTGTTGCAGTGGTGTCAGGAGAACTGCCTCTCACTGAACGTC
Organism: Notolepis coatsorum; assembly: GCF_963971535.1. Lineage (NCBI taxonomy): Eukaryota > Metazoa > Chordata > Actinopteri > Aulopiformes > Paralepididae > Notolepis > Notolepis coatsorum. The sequence goes on from NC_140168.1 coordinate 127,195,685, forward strand.
AGCAAAACAAAAGAGATGATTGTGGACTTCAGGAGGTTGGGGGTCAGGGACTACAGCCCCCTCAGCATCAATGGGGCACCAGTTGAGAGAGTGAACAGTTTCAAGTACCTCGGAGTCCACATATCCGAGGACTTGACATGGACCACACACATTGAGAGTGTTGTGAAGAAGGCACGGCAACGCCTCTACTTCCTCAGGCGCCTAAGGAAGTTCCAAGTCAGTCAGAAGATCCTTAAGAACTTCTACTCATGCACAATAGAGAGCATCCTGACTGGCAATATCACCTCCTGGTTTGGGAATAGCACCGCACAAGACCGTAGCAGACTACAGAGAGTGGCCCGTTCAGCCGAACGCACAATTGGAGGGGGGCTTCCCACTCTCCAGGACATTTACAACAAGCGGTGCATGGGTAAGGCTAAGAGAATTATCAAAGACTCCAGCCACCCAAACAACTGCCTCTTTGAACTGCTGCGGTCAGGCAAGCGATACCGGAGTCTCATGGCAAGCACAGAGAGACTCAGAAGAAGCTTCTATCCTCAGGCCATCAGAATGCTAAATGACAATAACACTATGTAACAACCATCAAATGCACGCACAGTACACACATCCACACGCACACACTCACTTTAAACAAACAACTCACTGCAGCACCCACTTTACCCACTTTAGAACACCTAAACACACTTTATATTTATTGGTAAAGAATTTGCACTACAACCCATACCTCATTACACCTTACAGTAAATTGTATCTAAATTGTACCTCATCCCAATTCTGCTTTGCACTGTATAGTATATTGTATTGTAACTCAGTTACTTCTACTCTGCATTGTACATTGTATATATATACTGAACACTTTTGTCCACGTACTTGACTTCTATTTTATACTTACTATACTTATTTTATACTTAACTATTTTTGTCTAGCACAGTCTCTGGAGCGTAACAGAAAGAAGCATTTTGTATAAAAATATTCTGTACTTCTGTATGACAACTAATAAAAAAACTTGAAACTTGAACTTGAAACTCCACCTCCCCTCGCTGGCTGAACCGAGCTGCGGTGGAGAGGATTATACGGTTTGGCTGCTCCGAGCTCCAGTACGTTAAATTGTTACGTCTCTTTGGTCTGGAAGTGTTTAGACCCATAGTTGAGCTTGGCTCGTTGATCATCATGAGCGACAGCTCGGGGAACCAATCCTACATCTCTGGGAGAATAGGGTTCTATCTCAGAGCCAACTGGATCTTCACCAAAAGGAGTGAAGTTCAACCTTTTTTTTGCCGATGCAGAAGGCCTCCCTACAATAGTGAAGGTCCCTGACTGACTGACTGACTGACTGACTGACTGACTGACTGGCTGGCTGGCTGGCTGGCTGGCTGGCTGGCTGGCTGGCTGGCTGGCTGACTGGCTGACTGACTGACTGACTGACTGACTGACTGACTGACTGACTGACTGACTGACTGACTGACTGACTGACTGACTGACTGACTGACTGACTGACTGACTGACACAACTGAGTCACACAGATGTCATGAACAAAATGCCTTTGTTTGATTTCAGTTTTCAGTCCCTGGTCACATAATACATGCCAATTAACTATCTATTTATTTCTATATCTGTAACTGAGATTATAGCCTTCTCTATAGTCAAGAAATGCTAGAAATGGAGGGCTGGGAGAACCAATAGAAAGCCAGTCCGCAGATCAGGACGTGCTGCTGTGCGTAACAGAGGAGAGAGAGGCGCTTGTCCCCGGTTGTAGTTTCCAAAACTCGTTGATGCCATAAGCTTCAGACACTCTCAAACTTTTAATTCTCCCGTTCCACATCCACGCACAAGAAAGCCACTGACCACGACGTAGTATTAACTATTTAATGTCCAATTCGGGTTACACTTTCAAGTTTCCTAATTATATATAGAGCGAGATTAAATAAAGTTTATCCAGGGAAATAGAGAGAGAGAGAGGTCTAAAAACTGTCTGGCTCCACTCTCTCATCACTCGGCCTGACCGCCCGTAGAATTTGCGTTATTTTCTTTCTAAAACAAATTCTGTCACCCTGCCGCACCTGACAGTAATCAATGACATCACGGTTATCCTGTCAAACTAAAAGTCCCTCGGCCTATCAGCCAAATATCATGTAAGAACCAAACTAACAACAAATAAATCATTCTTACCAATAAACATGAATTGTCTTAACATTTTAACTTCTGTACTAATAATAATATCTATCTATTTAAACACCATGAAATACAGGTCCAAAATACTTTTCTATTAACTTAAATTACTCTTAATTACCAGACTAGGTATTTAGGCACCTACACCGGTTTCATAATAACATTGCAAAGAGACAAAGAGGTATAACGTTCAACAAGCGTTGGACCTTGTTGTGGATGTTGAGGATGATCCAGAGTATATAAATGAAAAGGACTCTGAGCCAGAATGCTGGGACAGTGATGATGACAATCATAGTGAAGGATTTTATGTGTTTGAAGCGATGGTTTGAAGTGTGTCACAATCACTATGATTGTGACAACGATATAATGTATTGTGCAGCTTGAATGAAAATCACCTGTTGGTGGTTGGCACCTTGCATGTGTGAATGTGTGAGTGAATGGGTCAAATGTGAGGAACAAATTGTAAAGTGCTTTGGATAAAAGAGCTATAAAAGAGCACCATTTACCTTTTTACCAATTGCATACCTTTCTGTTCACCTCTCCCTGCATCGTAACAACCAACATACTCCAATGGTCTTGACCACTGATATTCTACAGTCCTGCTGTGTTTCCTTTGACAATCCATGACCTGTCGCCAGCCATGATTCTCCAGACTCTGGCTATGGTCCCGCTGGTTTGAACTGACTTTAGCTATGGTCCCGCTGGTTTGAACTGACTTTAGCTATGGTCCCGCTGGTTTGAACTGACTTTAGCTATGGTCCCACTGGTTTGAACTGACTTTAGCTATGGTCCCGCTGGTTTGAACTGACTCTAGCTATGGTCCCACTGGTTTGAAAAGTCTTCTTGCCATTTTATCCAGTTTTCCACCATGTAGCTGTCAGTTGGCTACTTCACGCCAAGTCAAGTGTGGAAACATCGCTGTCACTGTGTTCAGGGGTGACAGTGGCACCCCTGCTCTAGGGAGGTAGAGCAGTCGTCTGGCAATCCGGAGGTTCCCGGTTCGATTCCCGCTCCTCCCGGGCAGCGTGTCGATGTGTCCTTGAGCAAGACACTTAACCAGTGATGCCACAGATTACTTGTAAAAGTAATCCCATTACTGATTAATGATTACTCCTTTAAAAAGTAATCCAAGTTACTTTACTGATTACTTGATTATCAGAGTAACTTAGTTACTTTGAAAGTAACTAGGTTACGAAGTCGTCGTCGTTCCCCCAACAGTTTTTTTAAAACGCTTTATTGAAAGTGCATAAATTGTTTTTAACTTGTTTCTCTGCACATAACGTAAATTGTTAAACTAGTGCTTCAGCTTCTGTACCATCAAGTATGGTAAAGCAACAGTCTATGATGCTCACAGCATTAGAGCAGCCAGCCAGTGGTTTTACAAAACCAGTGTATCCATTCACATCTAACAAATGCAGGCTGAACTATTCAATTATATCAACTGTAACTATTAAATTGTTTTTATAAATGTCTCTCTATAAACATACAATCAGTCTCTCTTTAACATGTAAATTAACTGTAAATCTGGCAAATAAGAGCTTTTGCTCTGCCACCATCAAATATACATTAATCAATAGGGAAAGAAACAATCTCTCTCTTTTGCTGTTTGGCTGGCCTCCGAGTCCTCCTGTACCTAGTCGAAGCGTCGTAGTGTTGTGATTCCAGATGCTTTCAATGCAATTGGATGTGCTGTTTTTAGCGGTAGACAGTATTTACGTTTAGGTCGCTTTCACATTTTTTTCACACAGTTTTGGTGGACTCGGTGCGGTTCTGGGGGTGAAGTTGAAACATCTGAACAATGTCACGCGGTCGAAAAGGGCGCTTGTCTATTGGACAGTGGAAATGTGTGTGTGGCTGCTGCGATCCCGTGTGTGTGCGCGCGCGTGTGTGTGTGTCTGTGTGTCTGTGTGTGTACTGCGGAGCCCTTCACTTCAGATCAGCGGAGCCGAGTTTTGACATGGCATTGATCCATTGTTCTATTGAAGCACATTACCACCATCCTCTCGCTAAACAACTTGTAGACCACGGTGTTTTTATGAGTGCCCACAAGTAGCTGTTTTAATAATATAATAAGCCGCGCGCCTCGGTAATAATAATAAGCCGCGTTTTTTCTTCCTGTAAGCGTTTTGGGGTGGAATTCTCAGACGAATGCAACGGAGCCCTGCTGTCACACGATTGGCGCATATGTCACATGACGTGCTGTGAAGACCCGCCCTACTCTGCCTCTGATTCGCAGACTGTGGATGGGGAATGTGATTGGGCCAAAGCAGAGTCACTCACAGACAGAGAGTCCAGTCACGCCGCGGGCCACATTATTGTGTAACCCTTTCACTGCCACACCACGTCACTCCCAAATAAGAAAAACAGCTCAAAAATGTATTTTTGACTGTCGAAAACGAAATAAAATACTGCATTCCGCCTGCATTATGAATTTATGATGAGATAGTAACGAAATAGTAATGCACAGCCACTTGGACAGGTAACTGCAATCAGATTACTGGCTTTTAAAGATTAACGCGTTAGATTACTATTTTCGGGGAAAAGTAATCAGATTACAATAACGCGTTACTTAGTAACGCGTTACCGGCATCACTGCACTTAACCCCTAATGGCTCCCGATGAGCCAGTTGGCACCTTGCATGGTTGCCTCCGCCGTCTGTGAGTGAATGTGTGAGTGAATGGGTAAAATGTGAGTAACAAATTGTAAAGCGCTTTGGATAAAAGAACAGCCATTTACCATTTACTGTTCAGCCACCACCGCCCACCTGAATCACTGACATTTCTTAAGAACTCGAGAAGATCTCGTCATGTGATTTATATCATCACATTTACCCAAAGGTTTCATCCATGCCTACTTTATACAAGCGATTTACGGGTTAACTTCTATGGGAATATATAGGCCTACAATATGACTGACTGACCACATAACATTAACCCCTTTCATGACCACACTACAGGAGGTCACGTGGTAGTGAAAGGGTTAACCGTCTGTAGTGTGGTAGTGAAATGGTTAACATTCTGTAGTGTGGCAGTGAAAGGGCTAACCTTCTGTAGTGTGGAAGTGAAAGGGCTAACCTTCTGTAGTGTGGCAGTGAAGGGGCTAACCTTCTGTAGGCTGGCAGTGAAAGGGCTAACTTTCTGTAGTGTGGCAGTGGTTTTACACAGAATAAACACACTATTATAGTGACAGATCATTATAGTGATTATCCTGTTCAAACTAAACTCTGGAAGCGCAGCGCAGTGTTTACACGCATCATAATTAACAAACATATATCCCACTGGCAGGTGTTACCCACCTAGTCTTGTTTTCTTATCATTTTCCCTTTTCTTTTTGGCAAACATTGAAGATGTTTCTAGGGCGAGATCAGATCGAGAAGAAAGGAAGAAATGGAGAAAAAGACAGTTGTTGTTATTGTTGTTGTTGGATTGTCGTGAATCTTTATACTTTATTATTATTATTATTATTATTATTATTATTATTATTATTATTATTATTATTATTATTATTATTATTATTATTATTATTATTATTATTATTATTATTATTATTATTATTATTATTATTATTATTATTATTATTATTATTATTATTATTATTATTATTATTATTATTATTATTATTATTATTATTATTATTATTATTATTATTATTATTATTATTATTATTATTATTATTATTATTATTATTATTATTATTATTATTATTATTATTATTATTATTATTATTATTATTATTATTATTATTATTATTATTATTATTATTATTATTATTATTATTATTATTATTATTATTATTATTATTATTATTATTATTATCCCTGAACCATGAAGCAGTACACACTCAGTACTGTACACTACTGCATTCATAACGGCACTCCACATTTGTTTCTCTCTCTAAAGCCTGCATGGTAGTGTGTGCGTGTGCGTGTGTGCATGTATTTCTGTTTGTGTGTGTGTGTGTGTGTGTGTGTGTGTGTGTGTGCATGTGTTTCTGTTTGTTTTTGTTAATGTGTGTGTGTGTGTGTGTGTGTGTGTGTGCATGTATTTCTGTTTGTTTTTGTGTATGTGTGTATGTATGTGTGTGTGTGTGTCTGTGTGTGTGTGTGTGTATGTGTGTGTGTGTGTGTGTGTGTGTGTGTGTGTGTGTATGTGTGTGTGTGTGTGTGTATGTGTGTGTGTCTGTGTGTGTGTGTGTGCATGTGTTTCTGTTTGTGTGTGTGTGTGTGTGTGTGTGTGTGTGTGTGTGTGTGTGTGTGTGCGTGCGTGCGCGCGTGCGTGCGTACGTGCGTGCGTGCGTGCGTGCGTGCGTGCGTGCGTGCGTGCGTGCGTGTGGCCTTCCAGGACAAGTATATCAAATACCAACCACTGCTCAGTGTGATGGCTGACCTTGGGTATAGGTGTAGATATACTGGGGGCCCTTGGGGACATTGCAGAGGGTGAGGTAGTATAGCACTGCGTCTGGGGCCTCAACAATGGAGATGTCAAAGGGAGCCATGCGGTCAGACGTGTGGTGGAGTGTGTGTTACAGCAGGCCAAGGTCACAGCAAGGTCACAGCAGGGTGTGTTACAGCAGGACAAGGTCACAGCAAGGTCACAGCAGGGTGTGTTACAGCAGGACAAGGTCACAGCAAGGTCACAGCAGGGTGTGTTACAGCAGGCCAAGGTCACAGCAAGGTCACGCAGGGTGTGTTACAGCAGACCAAGGTCACAGCAAGGTCACAGCAGGGTGTGTTACAGCAGGCCAAGGTCACAGCAAGGTCACAGCAGGGTGTGTACAGCAGGACAAGGTCACAGCAAGGTCACAGCAGGGTGTGTTACAGCAGGCCAAGGTCACAGCAAGGTCACAGCAGGGTGTGTTACAGCAGGCCAAGGTCACAGCAAGGTCACAGCAGGGTGTGTTACAGCAGGCCAAGGTCACAGCAAGGTCACAGCAGGGTGTGTTACAGCAGGACAAGGTCACAGCAAGGTCACAGCAGGGTGTGTTACAGCAGGCCAAGGTCACAGCAAGGTCACAGCAGGGTGTGTTACAGCAGGACAAGGTCACAGCAAGGTCACAGCAGGGTGTGTTACAGCAGGCCAAGGTCACAGCAAGGTCACAGCAGGGTGTGTTACAGCAGGACAAGGTCACAGCAGGGTCACAGCAGGGTGTGTTACAGCAGGCCAAGGTCACAGCAAGGCCAAGGTCACAGCAAGGTGGTGGAGGAACTGACATTACCAACCAGCAAGGCTGTGTGAACACATTGATATGACAAGGGAGGGAAATGGAGAGAGTGGGAGGGGGGTGATATAAGAAGAAAAATGGAGCAGGCTTTTCCCCATGTATCACATGTGCTTCCAATGGATTTCCGAAGGCTTAAAAAAAAACTAGAGAGCAAGGGGGGGGGGGGGGGGGGGGAAGGAAATGAGAGAGGAAATGAAAGGAGAGAGCAAGGGGGGAGAGTTGGAAGGAAAGGAGATAACAAGGGGGGAGGGAGAGGAAGGAGAGAGGAAAGGAAAGAAGAGAGGAAGGGATGGCGAGAGGGAAGGAAATGAGAGAGCAAGGGGGGAGAGTTGAAAGGAAAGGAGAGAGCAAGTGGGGGAGAGACGGGGAGAAGGTCTATACAAACCTCCCATCTTAACAAGTAATGTTGTCTTTGAGCCTTAAAAGAGTGAGAAAAACTAAACCTACCACTGGGGTTAAGATACCTTCACCAGGGAGCCCCAGTGGCAAACCACATAACGCGCTGAGTCGCGGCACGGCCGACCCGGGTTAGATTCCCGGACCCGTCGTTATTTGCCGAATGTCTTGCCCCCACTCTGTCTCCCGTTCCTCCTCTCTCTCTCTCTACTGGACTGCACAGTAGTAAAAAGCGATAAATCTCAAGATATAATAATCTCAAGATACCTTCACCAGCTCCCACACATCAGCTTGGTTGGAACAGAAAAATAAGAATAACTAGAAAGATTAAATATCCACCAGGCAGTCAGTCTATATTGCTATCCCTACAGTAGGTCTATATTCCTATCCCTACAGTCGGTCTATATTTCTATCCCTACAGTCGGTCTATATTCCTATCCCTGCAGTCGGTCTATATTCCTATCCCTACAGTCGGTCTATATTTATATCCCTACAGTCAGTCTATATTCCTATCCCTACAGTAGGTCTATATTCCTATCCCTACAGTCGGTGTATATTCCTATCCCTACAGTCGGTCTATATTTCTATCCCTACAGTCGGTCTATATTCTTATCCCTACAGTCGGTCTATATTCCTATCACTGCAGTCGGTCTATATTCTTATCCCTACAGTCGGTCTATATTTTCTATCCCTACAGTCGGTGTATATTCCTATCCCTACAGTCGGTGTATATTCCTATCCCTACAGACGGTCTATATTCCTATCCCTACAGACGGTCTATATTCCTATCCATACAGTCGGTCTATATTTCTATCGCTACAGTCGGTCTATATATTTAGATTGCCCATGTTCCTCCATGTTGGAAGAAACAAAGCATAACATACCTTTTATAATGTGAGGGGCAAAACTTAGTTAGCGCTTAGTGTTAGCGCTCAGAGTTAGCTCTCAGAGTTAGCTCTCAGAGTTAGCGCTCAGAGTTAGCGCTCAGACTTAGCGCTCAGAGTTAGCTCTCAGTGTTAGCTCTCAGAGTTAGCTCTCAGAGTTAGCACTCAGAGTTAGCTCTCAGAGTTAGCGCTCAGAGTTAGCTCTCAGAGTTAGCGCTCAGAGTTAGCTCTCAGAGTTAGGGTGACCAAACGTCCTCTTTTGCCCGGACATGTCCTTTTTCACGCCCTGTCTGGGGCGTCCGGGGGGGGGGGGGGGGGGGGTTTATAAATTCATGGAAATGTCCGGGGTTTCATTGTTTTCATTTTCAGTTTCACGGCCCTTTGCGAGCATCTGCATTTGGGCTCGGGACTGCATTTCTCGCCGAACATATAAATTACAGAATTAAAGCACTATTCGTTGCCGTTCGAATGCCATCTGAATCGCCCAAATCCGTGCCTCGGTTCTCGAATATGTCAGGCGTGCGACTTTTTACATGGCGCGCCAGATTATCACCCAGGGCTCCCGGAGAAGCATGCAGCTGCAGAGCCGCAGAGCCAGCGGCGCTCTCAGGGCCGCGCGCTGACGGCCGCGCTGTGAGGGCCGCTCAGCAGCGCCACCCACCTAATGGCTGAATTGCCAATGGCTGAATTGGAGTATTGCACTGTGCGGGCACAGCTGCGAGATCCGCCGGGGCCAGACTCGAGGGAGTAAATTAACTATACTTTTGCTCACACAATATCTTGAATGAATGCGTTTATTTATTTCGAACATAAATTGAAAATTAATAATAATAAAAAACAAGTAATAAACAGATTAAAAAACAAAGAAGCAGGAGTATAGAATGAAGTGTAAACGTATGTATTCCTACCCCCTTGATTGATTGATTGAAAACTTTATTAACAGATTGCAGAATGGGTACAATACAGTACGGCTCAATACACACAATTGTTAAGGGGATGCAGACCAGAGAAAGACTTTCATCTTGTTTACATCAGGGTCCCCCATTTTCAATTCATCATAACATATGACATACAGATAGACAGTATTCAGTATACCTTCACACTCTATTATCTTATGCAACTCATATTCACTCCACAAACTGAAATATACATACATGTTGAATGAACAGCCTATTTCTTGAAGTTAGACTCTCTTCTAATTGTAACCCCCCTCTCTATAACAGAATTTTTGGATGTTACCCGGGAGTGAATTGTTTCGTGCTTTAAACATGATTTGTGCAGTCTTAAATTCAGCCAGGTCCCAGAGTTTCATGGCATGTGATTTAAAAAATAGTGTGTTTGTGTGTTCCAGATATCCTACCTTATTGTTATTGATAATCAAATCAAAATCAAATGTATTTGTAAGGCCCGACAACACACGTTAATGTCCCTTCAGGCCCATGTCCCTTCAGGCTATGGATTTGCGGTGTTTTCCAGCTTATACAAAAAATAAATATATTATTTTGGAATATTGCAACTATACTACACAAAACGTGAGTACACAAGTTCAACTCATGTTCAGCCCTATGTTACTCATTAGCACTAAAGTGATTTTTGCATGTGCTATAAGCATAAAGTATAAAGATAAGCTTTGCAAAAAAAGTATGCAGTCCTCAAGTTCAAGTAAAAAAATTGCCACTTTTCTGGGCGCATGTTATGTGGTTAAATTGGGATATTGCAACCACTGCAGAAAAATGTGAGTACACAAGTTCACGTTCAACTCAAGTTCAGACCTATATGCTACTCTATTTCATTAGCACTAAAAGTGATTTTCCTTTTTTGCATTAGTAACTTCAGAATGTTATCTTTCAAAAGAGACCAGGCTTATGCATGTGCTATAAGCATAATGTATAAAGGTAAGCTTTGCAAAAAAAGTATGCAGTCCTCAAGTTCAAGTATAAAAAAAAATTGCCGCTTTTCTGGGTGCATGTTTCCAAGCATATGTTAAAACAATAAAGGCATCTTTGAGTAACTTTGAGTAGAGATTCAAGATTCAAGAGGTTTATTCATCACATACAGTACAGTACACAAGACATAGTGAAATGAAGGTGGCCATGCCCGCTTCGATTGTGCAAAGTATCATTAAGTATCTTGAGGCTGGGGCCAGCATGTCCTCTTTTTTGGGAAATCAAAATATGGTCACCCTCCTCAGAGTTAGCTCTCAGAGTTAGCACTCAGAGTTAGCGCTCAGAGTTAGCTGTCAGGGTTAGCTCTCAGAGTTAGCACTCAGTGTTAGCTCTCAGAGTTAGCTGTCAGAGTTAGCTGTCAGAATTAGCGCTCAGAGTTAGCGCTCAGAATTAGCACTCAGAGTTAGCGCTCAGAGTTAGCTGTCAGGGTTAGCTCTCAGAGTTAGCACTCAGTGTTAGCTCTCAGAGTTAGCTGTCAGAGTTAGCACTCAGAGTCTCAGAGTTAGCTGTCAGAATTAGCGCTCAGAGTTAGCGGTCAGGGTTAGCTGTCAGAGTTAGCACTCAGAGTTAGCTGTCAGAGTTAGCACTCAGAGTTAGCACACAGAGTTAGCTCTCAGAGTTAGCACTCAGAGTTAGCACGCAGTGTTAGCACAGGACAGGTACTGAAAAAGGTCTTGCATCACCAAAACCATGAGAGGTACTTAGTATCATAATTGTGCATAACAAATGTTAGAAATGTTATGCACACCGGGCCGATTACATGATCTCCTCCAGGCTTCTACAAAAATCTCATTGGCAGATTTTCCTAATTAGATTTGAAGACTCAAGAATAAGTTTGAATTAATACAATGCTTTTTTTGCACTGAAGGTAGAGAGAGAGAGAGAGAGAGAGTGAGAGAGAGAGAGAGATAGAGAGAGAGAAAGAGAGAGAGATAGATAGAGACAGAGAGAGAGATGTAGAGAGACAGAGCGAGATGTAGAGAGAGAGAGAGAGAGGAGAGAGAGAGGAGGAGAGAGAGAGGAGAGAGAGAGAGGAGAGAGAGAGAGAGAGAGAGAGAGAGAGAGAGAGAGAGAGAGAGAAGAGAGAGAGAGAGAGAGAGAGCTGTGAGGGGGTGACATCAAGTAAGAGAGACAGAGCGGGGAAAGAGAAAGAGAGAGATGTGGGAGGGAGGAGGAATAAGTACCAAGAGGCAGAAAGAGAGATAAAGTAAGACAGACAGAGCGATAGAGAGAGAGAGATAGAGAGAGAGACAGAGAGACAGTGAGAGAGAGAGAGAGGAGAGAGAGAGAGAGAGAGAGAGAGAGAGAGAGAGAGAGAGAGAGAGAGAGAGAGAGAGAGAGAGAGAGAGAGAGAGAGAGAGAGAGAGAAAGAGAGAGAGAGAGAGAGAAAGAGAGAGAGAGAGAGAAAGAGATAGAGAGGAAAGAGAGGACTACAATCTCTCTATTTCCAGAAAACTTGGTCATTTCTGCTGCACAGCTAGTTTTCCACCAATAACATTCATGTCAGTTTACGTCCTGGATTCCACCATGTAATACCATCCTCAGGGGACCTTCTCTCTCTCTCTCTCTCTCTCTCTCTCTCTCTCTCTCTCTCTCTCTCTCTCTCTCTCTCTCTCTCTCTCTCTCTCTCTCTCTCTCTCTCTCTCTCTCTCTCTCTCTCTCTCTCTCTCTCTCTCTCTCTCTGTCTTACTATCTCTCTCTCTCTCTCTCCTCCACCAGCGCCCTGTGCCATCTCCCAACTCCAGCTCCATCTATCTCCCTCTTCCCTTTCCTCAGGCTTTCCATCCATCATCCATCCAGCTCAGCCCCCCACCCCCCTCCTCAGCCTCCCCCCGCCTGTCTCGCCTGTCTCTTTGGGTTTGTCTGTGGTGTATGCCTCATGCGTGTGTGTGTGTGTTCTGTGGGCCTGTGTGTGTGTCTGTGGGCCTGTGTGTGGACTCTCAGGCCAAGGGCTCTGGTCTGACTGGCCAGATCTCAATGACCTCTCCAACCAGACTGGAGTTCAGCTGAAATGGACAAGACTCAACACACAGACTGAAGTCCCTGTCTCTGATGAACTTATCACAGACCCCTGTGTGGTTGTGAAGGCCAACATCACAACACCGCAGGAAGAGACTGTCAAACTGCACAGAGACTCTGCAAGGAGGGTTCTGCTCAGCATGAAGCAGTCTGAGATCAGGCAGCACTGGTGTGGACTCAGATTACAGGGAAAGCTAGCTTGTTTGGAGTTTGCTGACCACTTCATTCTCACACTCAGTGTTTAAGAACGCCACTGTTGATGAGGATGTTTTAAAATGTACCATCAAAGCAAGACTGCAGGTATTACCCACTCAATACAATCTGTCCACCTGATATCCTCACATTCACAGTCCATTCTGTTTAAACCAT
>NC_140168.1:127213688-127219522 GCF_963971535.1 Notolepis coatsorum
ATGGAATGAAGTTGAGCAACCGAACAAACGGGGAATCTGGCATGTGAAGGTTGTTGCGGCTCTGCAGATACCCCCAGTAGGTGGTGGTGAGGAATTGGCTTGTGACGTCTGAAGCGGCTCTGCAGATCCTCCCAGCTTTCACTCCCGGTGGAAACGGAGAGAGAACGAAAGCAGAGTTAGCCCAGCGCACAACAGAAGCAGAGAGGTGACTGATCCAGTATATATCCAAGTGGCTTGATCTTCGGTGTACCACACACAAGTTAGCAGAGTCCAGAGAAAAAAAAATACGGTAATCCAAAGTGTAAATCCAACACAAAAATAGGTGAGAACAGTACAAACAAAAACGGGATCTCTTCGGTGTTTCACAAACACACAAAAAACTGATGATCCAAAAAGAACTGTTTCCAAAAACTCACCAGAGCGCAACGCGTAAAGCGGGCAGATAACGAGGCACAGCTCCGAACGGGGAACCAGGTTCTCCACAGGGATTCTCCACAGGGATTCTCCACGAAAGTCCTGGAGAGCAAAAGACAGGAAACAGCGACGGGGAAGGCAGGCAAATGCAGGAGTAATTCAGAACGATCCAACATCGATAGTAGGGGGATCAGGGTATATAAAGCCACAGGGCGCTGATTACAAGCTGTGACAGCTGCGGGATGAAATTGATACTTGCTCCAGAAGCGTGTGGCGGGGAAAGCACCAATCAACACGGCACCTTACAGGAACGGAGCGTGTGGCGGGGAATGCAATTAATCAACAAAGTACCTTAAAGGAACGGAGCGTGTGGCGGGGAGCGGACCAAACCTCACAGTACCCCCCCCTCCACGGGAGCCACCCGGCGACCAGGCCGACCCGGCTCGCCCGGATGGGCACGATGGAAGTCGGTGATCAGGCCGGGATCCACAATGAGCTGGCGGGAGACCCAGCTCCATTCTTCCGGACCGTACCCCTCCCAGTCCACCAGGTACTGGAACCCCCGACCCCGCCGTCGAACGCCCATCAACCGGCGGACCTGCCACTGGGGGTGACCGTCCACCATCTCGGGAGGAGGTGGTTCCGGAGCAGGAGGCATCAGGGGACTGAGAGAGACAGGCTTAACCCGGGACACATGGAAAACGGGGTGAATGTGCATGGACACAGGAAGCTTAAGACTCACCGCCGCCGGACTGAGTACCTTCAGAACCTCAAAAGGTCCGACGAACCGGGGGTTAAGCTTCTTGGCCGAGGACTGAAGTGGAAGGTCCCTTGCGGAAAGCCACACCCTCTGCCCAGGGTGGTACGTCGGCGCAGGAACCCGGCACCGGTCAGCCCCACGACAGGCGCGCTCTGATGACCGGAGCAGCACGGTCCTGGTGATCTCCCAGACCCGACGGCACCGGTCGAGGTGGTCCTGTACGGAGGGAACTGCCACCTCCGTCTCCTGTGCAGGGAAAAGAGGGGGTTGGTAGCCCAGGGATACCTCAAAGGGTGAGAGGCCGGTGGCGGAACTGACCATGGAGTTGATGGAGTACTCGACCCAGGGAAGGAATCGGCTCCAAGAAGCTGGTCTCTCGGCAGCCACACACCGAAGAGCAGACTCCACACTCTGGTTCATCCTCTCCGTTTGTCCGTTAGTCTGGGGATGATAACCAGAGGAAAGACTGACCGTTGCCCCCAATCCCTTGCAAAAAGCCCGCCATACCTGGGAAGTGAACTGGGGCCCCCGGTCCGAGACGACGTCCCGGGGAAAACCATGGAGGCGAAACACGTGGCGTGTCAGGAGGTCCGCCGTCTCGGCCGCCGAGGGAAGCTTGGGAAGGGCCACGAGGTGAACCCCCTTGCTGAACCGATCCACCACGGTCAGAAGGCACGTGTTCCCCTGGGAGGAGGGAAGACCCGTGACGAAGTCCAGCGCCACATGTGACCAAGGACGGCTCGGAATGGGAAGCGGCTGCAATAGCCCGGAGGGTGCCTGGTGGGAGGCCTTGCTGCGGGCGCAGACTGCGCAGGCCAGTACGAACTCCTTGACGTCGTTCCTCATGGTGGGCCACCAGAATCGACGAGCCAGGAAGGAGAACGTGCGATGAACGCCCGGGTGGCAGGCGAACCGGCTGGTATGGCCCCACTGGAGGACCCGGGACCGGACCGAGTCGGGGACGAAGAGACGATGAACCGGTACATTGCCTGGAGCGCGATGGAAGCGTAGGGCACGCCTTACCACCCCCTCGATGCCCAAGGTGACTACTCCTACCACCCTGGCCTCTGGGAGGATGGGAGTCGGGTCCTCAGTGGTTGGAGCCCCCTTGGAGTGTAACCGGGACAGGGAGTCGGCCTTCGTGTTGCGGGAACCAGGGCAAAACGTCAGCGAGAAGTCGAACCGACTGAGGAAGCTGGCCCATCTTGCCTGCCGGCCATTGAGGCGCTTGGAAGCACGGATGTACATCAGGTTCTTGTGGTCCGTCCAAATGGTAAATGGCTCCTCGGCCCCCTCTAGCCAATGACGCCACTCCTCCAAGGCAGCCACAACCGCCAGCAGCTCCCGATTGCCGATGTCATAGTTCCTCTCGGCAGGGAGGAACCGACGTGAGTAGAAGGCGCACGGATGTACCTTCTGGTCTGTTGCCGACCGCTGGGACAAGATAGCTCCCAGTCCAGTATCCGAGGCGTCCACCTCTACGATGAACTGTCTCTTGGGGTCTGGATGGAGCAAGATTGGGGCGGAAGTGAACCTCTTCTTGAGGGAGCGGAACGCAGCACACGCCGCTGGGGACCAGTCGAACGGCAGGGTGGGAGAGGTCAGTCTGGTAAGCGGTTCCGCCACTTGACTGTAGTTCCGGATGAACCTTCGGTAGAAGTTGGCGAACCCGAGGAAGCTCTGTAACTCCTTCCAAGAGGTGGGTTCCGGCCACTCCTCCACGGCCCGGATCTTGCGAGGATCAGCTCGGGTCAAGCCTCTCTCCACGATGAAGCCCAGGTAATCAACGGAGTCGGAGTGGAATCGGCACTTCTCCGCCTTGACGAAGAGCCGATTGTGGAGGAGGCGCTCCAGCACACGGCGGACATGCTGGATGTGTTCCTCGAGGGTCTTGGAGAAGATGAGGATGTCGTCTAGGTATACTACCACAAACTCCTCCAGCATGTCACGAAGGACGTCGTTCATGAGCGCCTGGAATACCGCCCGGAGCGTTGGTGAGGCCGAACGGCATCACCAGGTACTCGTAGTGGCCCCTGGGAGTCTTGAAGGCGGTCTTCCATTCATCGCCCTCTCGGATACGGACTAGATGGTAGGCACTCCGGAGGTCCAGCTTGGTAAAGACGGTAGCCTGGGTGAGAGGCTCGAAGGTGAGTTCATAAGAGGTAGAGGATACTTGTTCTTAATGGTGATCTCGTTGAGCTGGCGATAGTCGATGCAGGGTCGAAGGTCTCCGTCCTTCTTCCAACAAAGAAGAAACCGGCCGCCACAGGAGAGGAGGAAGGCCGAATGAGTCCTGCTTCCAAGGACTCAGAGATGTATTGATCCATCGCTGCCTTCTCCGGGACGGTCAGACTGTAGAGGCGGCTGCCGGGAAGGGGAGCCCTGAGCGGAGGTCGATGGCACAGTCGTAAAGGCCGGTGAGGCGGAAGGGCCTGAGCCCTGGACTTACTGAAAACCTCCATGAGGTCGTGGTACTCGGGGGGTATGGTCGAGAGGTCCGGAGGCAGCTCACAAACGGATCTCCGGGGCGAGGGACAGGACGCCGCCTGAAGACACTGGGCATGACAGGAGGAGCTCCACCCCTTGATGGTACCGGAGGACCAGGCGATGTGGGGCTCGTGCAGCGCGAGCCAGGGCCGGCCCAGGACTACTGGACAAGAGGGGATCTGGTGATAAAAAACTGGAGTCTCTCAACGTGGTTACCAGCAATGGTGAGCAGGACAGGGCAGGTGCGTTGAGTGATGTCAGCCAGGCGGTGTTGGTCCAATGCGAATACCTCCAATGGCCTCACTAGGTCCTCAAGTGGAATGTTGGCCCGGGTAGCAAACTCGAAGTCTAGGAAACTCTCGTCAGCCCCCGAGTCAATGAGTGCCTCCACCGTGGCCCATTGGTCCGCCCAGGCCAGGGTGACGCTCATCAGACGGCTAGGTGGTGCACGGTTCTGGGAACGAGAAAAACGGCTCACCAGGATCTCCCGGGGTCCCGGCGAGCCTGGTCTTTTGGCGGGTGGGGCAGTTGACGATACGGTGTCCATCCCGAACCGCAGTAGAGGCAAAGGCCGGACCTGAACCTCGCCTCCCGTTCAGCTTGGCTAAGATGAGAACGTCCCAGCTGCATGGGTTCCTCCCCGGGCACCGAACGGGAGGGGAAAGAGCCACCAGTCGTGTTGGGAGCAGGGCGACCCGCAGTACCGTCACGAGTACGGGGGGTCCGGAGTACCTCTGGAGGTCCCTGTCGGGTTCTCTCACGTCTTCTCTCCTGGAGGCGTCCGTCGATGCGAATGGCGAGGCTGAACAGGTCCTCGAGGGACTCAGGTTCCTCACGGGTCGCGAGCTGGTCCCTGACTGCGTCGTTGAGCCCCCTCATGAAGGTGAGACGAAGTGCTTGATCGTTCCAACCGCTCTCCGTTGCCGCGAGTCTGAACTCCAGCACGTAGTCGGTGACCCCGCCACTGCCCTGCCGGAAGGTACCCAACCGGGCTCCAGGGTCATGGCCACGGGCTGGGTGGTGGAAAACCCTGCGGAGCTCAGCCACGAAGTCTGGGTAGGAAAAACAGAAATCTGCCCCCATTGCCCAGGAGGCAGTGACCTACTGGCTGCCCGGCCTGAGAGCAAGTTAGTCATGTAAGCCACTTGGGCTCCCCTTGAAGTGAATCACTGGGTTGATGACGAAAAACCAACTCACATTGCATGATGAATGTGGCACAATCCTCGAAGTTACCATCGAACAACCGTGGTTCGGAGAGACGGGGCTCCCGAGGTGCGGGATCGGGAGGCGCGGGGCCTGCCAGGGCTGCGGGTGATGCTCCGGCCGAGGCTCCTGAAGAAGTGGGGTTACAAGCAAGGTGTTAACGGTTTCACTCAGCGCTTGAAAGTGGAGGAGAATATTAGACTGCTGGCTAGCCAGAGAGCCAAGGGACCCCTGAATAGGCAGGACCTGCTCTCGGAGCTCCTGTACAGCAGCCGCAGCCGCATCTAGCTGTAGGCTGTGGTCGTTGGTTAACTCTATCTGGACTGCCAACGCTGTTCTGACCCTCTCTGTGTCGGCTGAGGTCGTCATGGTTGGATCGTAATGTTAGGGTTTGTAACCGACCTCAAACGCAACGGCACAGAGAGAGTTGTTCAGAATTAGCCAAAGCAAGGGCGTATTTATTTCCAGAGTTACAAGATGGAATGAAGTTGAGCAACCGAACAAACGGGGAATCTGGCATGTGAAGATTGTTGCGGCTCTGCAGATACCCCCAGTAGGTGGTGGTGAGGAATTGGCTTGTGACGTCTGAAGCGGCTCTGCAGATCCTCCCAGCTTTCACTCCCGGTGGAAACGGAGAGAGAGAGAAATCAGAGTTAGCCCAGCGCACAACAGAAGCAGAGAGGTGACTGATCCAGTATATATCCAAGTGGCTTGATCTTCGGTGTACCACACACAAGTTAGCAGAGTCCAGAGAAAAAACAATACGGTAATCCAAAGTGTAAATCCAACACAAAAATAGGTGAGAACAGTACAAACAAAAACGGGATCTCTTCGGTGTTTCACAAACACAAAAAACTGATGATCCAAAAAGAACTGTTTCCAAAAACTCACCAGAGCGCAACGCGTAAAGCGGGCAGATAACGAGGCGCAGCTCCGAACGGGGAACCAGGTTCTCCACAGGGATTCTCCA
>NC_140168.1:127219722-127314979 GCF_963971535.1 Notolepis coatsorum
GAGGAGGGGAGGAGAGGCAGGAGGAGAGGAGATGAGATGTGAGGAGGGGGAGGAGAGGCAGGAGGAGAGGAGAGGAGATGAGATGGGAGGAAGGGGGAGGAGAGGCAGGAGGAGAGGCAGGAGGAGAGGAGAGCCAGAGGAGAGGATGGAGGAGGGTAACAGGGATGGCTCAGTCAAGATTGAATTAGTGAGCTTTGGACAAATCAGAGTTATTTTCGGAGGCATATACAGAACGGAGGCATTAACAGAATTCGACTATAGGGCGACAATAATGTGGTCAAGAGGCATGGTTTCTATCTTGAGCCTTAACTGGCGTTGTTCCTTTTTATTCACATGGAAAGCAGCAGTAACATACAGGTCTCCTCTCTCTGAGAGGCATGGGGGGAGAGAACGAAGTGGGAGGATACGTTTGCTTTTATACTCGCCACAAGGTGGTGTACCTGGGTGGCTCCGCCTAGAGCGCCCTCTAGTGGGAACAGATATATATGCAAACTAAAACAGTCACTGGTGGAGGACAGTCATATATGCAGGTAAACAGTTACTAGTGTAAACAGCCATATGTACAGTTAGACAGTTACTAACAATCCTACACAGAACCTCTTGATCTCAACACTCCCACTTAGGTTTGTATTAGCACACTGGCTGACATCTTGGAAAAACATTTTACAACGGAAATAATATAATTCCAAAAAACATCAATAGGGTTATGACAGTCAATATCTTCACATTAAACATGACCCTTGCAAATCCCTTCAATTTTCATTTGAAAACAGGTTCCCTCATAGTATCTACTACTCTGTCGTCCATTGGACAGTAAACCGGTGTCATTCGTTCTTATCTGATGACATACCTGATGAGATGATATTATTTATAATGACATGTTTACATCTATATTGACACATTGGGTTCCTAGCAATCACAATGGTCCCCTCATTTTAAACGGTTTTGACAGAACGTCCATTCTTCAAAAACACCATATTCGGTATAGAGGATACATTTCAATTACCTACTGCATTTTGAGTAATATATTCATAACCTTATCTTCATCACTTCGAGCAGTTGCTCTAGATCAGTGGTTCCCAAACTGTGGTGCGCGCACCCCTTGTGGTGCGCGAGCGCCCTCTAGGTGGTGCGTGACATGAAAATGTAAATAAACTTTTTTATTTTAATTTTTTTCAATAAAATGTTCATAAAAATCTTAGTCAAACCTTTAGTATTATGGATATTAAACATGCTGGCAGAGTACATGCATCCATGTTGTCGTGAACATTTTAATTAAATAAAGACATTCCCTATCCATAGTCGCCGTGGGAAGAGATAAAATAAAAAAATAAAATCTGTGCACGGAGACCAAGCAACAATTTTTTCTAACAGAAACCCATTGGGGGGTGCATCAGCTAGGTCGGGAGGTGATAGGGGGTGCATGGCCAAAAAGAGTTTGGGAACCGCTGCTCTAGATAAACACATTTTGTCATAGCTAGAAACATATACTCAGCTTCATCGGCTGATAATATCGCTGTAGGCTTTAAGCCTTAAACCTTTGTTGTTTTTCCTGAAACACCGCTGTCCGTCTGCTGTACCTCTGGGATAATGAAAAACATATTTTTGACGTAGTTCAATGATTCTCTGTGGGGTCAACAAAAATACTATGACACTCTTACTCACTACAGAACATAGGTCAGGGCGAGTACAGATTGCCCAACAGAATGAAGCTACCCACAGTTTATCTATACATTTCTTACTTCAGTCAAAAACATCTCAGGACCTTTTCCCACATATCTCTTCTGGGATATTTTTACACAGTTGGCAGATTGTTCGAAGTCCATACTAGGGGCTGGGCGATATATCGAGTATACTAGCGTTAGCTCTTAGCTGCTAGCTCTTAGCTGCTAGCGTTAGCTCAAAGTGGACTCCACGAGACTAGTTCCATTAGTGAGAAAAGGGGGTGGGTTATATTGACGACGCTTGACAACAGAGGTTTAAAGATAACTTCATATTTATTGGTTATTCGTTTCTTGCATCCAGTTTCAATCTCCGTGTGTTCAACTTCCTGTGTTTACATTCGAGTGTGACGTCATCGCCTACGGGCAGCTTATACGCTCAAAACGCAAACGCGCTCTCTCTCTCTCTCTCTCTCATCTCTCTGTCCTCTCCCTCACTCCCTGTCCCCTCTCACTGCATGTGTGTGTGCCTCCCAGTGTGTGTGTGTGTATTCTTTCTCTCTCTCTCTCATCTCTCTCTCATCTCTCTCTCTCTCTCTCCTCTCTCTCTCTTCTCTCTCTCTCTCTCTCTTCTCTCTCTCTCTCTCTCTCTCTCTCTCTCTCTCTCTCTCTCTCTCTCTCTCTCTCTCTCTTCCTCTCTCTCTCTCTCTCTACATTCAATGATTTAAAGTGGCCAAACGTTACAGTATAAATACTAACTGGATAGTTGATGATATAAACATTTCATTTCATTATCTGAAATATTCTAAAATCATTAAGTGTGCTATAAGTATATATATATATATATATATATATATATATATATATATATATATATATATATATATATATATATGTGTGTGTGTGTTTGGCTAAAGTGGATAGAAAACACAGTACTGTGCAAAAGTCTTAGGCACCCAATAGTTTTTATATAAATTGTCTTAGATGTAATTAATTTTTTTTATTAGTGTGTCAGTAGACTACTCTTAGTACATTTTCATTTAATTATTTTTTAAAGCATCTTCATGGTTTAATAATGGAAACATATTTTGCAGGGACTTATTATAATCATCATATTGGCGTGACTGTATGCATCAAAGGGTTAAATCAAGCATTTTTAAGTGCTTTAAAGGAAATGTCAAAATATCGCGATATATATCGTGTTGTGGTGTCACATTGAGGGAGTCTCTCACGCCAGAGTTGAAGCGTCACAGGGGAGGAGATATAGGGGAGTGGTAGGTGTGTGTACGGTGGTGATTCTGTGAATGAATAAAGTAGGAAGTCACTGAATGACCTGTCACGCGCATTATTGTATCGCCTCTTCCTTCAACTTCCCATAGTGTATCGTGATATGGCCAAAAAATATCGCGATATCATTTAGAGGCCATATCGCCCAGCCCTAGTCCATACCTATAAAATGGTTTAACCTGCCTAGGTCTTTCTTTTGTGGTCTGGAGCGATGATCAAATCCTCCACTTCCGTATTTTAAACATAGATCCTCTTTTGTATTTAAACATTGAATCACCTCTGTACTTAAACATTGTAAACCACCCACCTCTGTACTTAAACATGGGGTTAAACATAAGATCCATTTCAGTATTTTAAACATGGTAACTCATCCACCTCTGTACTTAAACATGGGACCAAACATAGGACTCATTTCAGTATTTTCTACGAACCATTACTTTGTATTTACCGTTGATTGATTGATTGATTGAAAAGTTTATTAACAGATTGCAGAATGGGTACAGTACAGTACAGCTCAATACATACAATTGTTAAGGGGATGCAGACCAGAGAAAGACTTTTGTCTTGTTTACATCAGGGTCCCCCATTTTCAATTCATCATAACATATATGACATACATGACATACAGATAGACAGTACTGCTACATCTATACATTTATGACATATCAGATTTGCAAATACAGTACTGTTTGTGATACAAAAGTGTCCAGAAAAAGAGTGTATATACATTTGATGTAGAAACTGTACATTGGAGGAGGTTGGGTGGGTGGGGTGGGGTTGGGTGGGTGGGTGGGGGCTTTACATTGGAGGTGGGGGGGGGGGGGGGGGTTGGGTAGGGGGGGACACACATTGTACACTGTACATTGGAATACTGACAACGCCATACTTGGTAATTTACTGTACAACTAGGTTAGGATATTTGTAGGGGCCAGTTTCGAATTGCAGTCTCCCGTAGGTGTTTTTTGAGAGTGTTTTTGAAAGTGGGTAGTGATTCACATTCCTTTACAGCTTTGGGTAGGGCGTTCCACATTGATGTGGCATAATTGCGAAACGTGTTTAGTCACTTGTTTGAGCCGAATCTGGGTTTAACATGATTTGTGGTCTTCAATACCCTCCTGGATCGAATTCAACCATTTCCCTCCCACTGTCTGTCTGCCCTCTGATAACTTGGTTGAATACACCCATTTTCCTCCCACTGTATGTCTGCCCTCTTCGGGGGACAATGTGGCCTCCTTAAAGGTCGGGTTTACCCCACTGACTACCCTGTAGTAGTACTCAACAGGGGTAGGTGTATTGTCCTCCTCATCACTCCCTTTCCTGGCATAGTCTGGCAGATATTCTGGGGGTTTGTGTTCCCTTGGGGGATACATCCCACTGCTTGGGGCACTTGACGTCACCCTCAGGTGCTCCTCGTCATCGCCCTCTGGGGGTTGCTGACTGTCTGTCTGCACAACTGTACTAAGTACACTGGGGTGATGTGTTTCTGTTTCTACACACCTTGCTCTGGAGTCCAGCTCTGGCTCCTCTGTCTGTGTCTCGCTCTCACAGGATGTCTTCATGACAAACTTGACTAGCATGTGTTTCTGCACTCTCCCGTTACCGGGGTGATGAACTAGGAAAGCAGGGCTTCCTCTGTCATGTCCTACGAAAAATCCTTTTACATCCTTGGACTTGGGTTTTCCCCTGTCCTGCAGGTACGCATAACACACTGATCCAAATCTGTGCATTCTGGCTAGATTACACTTCTTTCCTGTCAGCGCTGTATACGGGGGGTGGTGCCCGAGTGCTTATTAAAGCACCTGTTTCTGGTGTAAGCGGCTTCTTGCACCGCATAATGCCACAGGCTCTTTGGTAAGTTACTATCTGCTAGCTTACACCTAGCCATTTCGAAAAGGGTGTGCCATTCCCTCTCTGCCACCCCGTTCTGGTGTGTGGGATATGGACATGACGTCTTGTGTCTTATCTTATACCTTCTCAACAGTGATTGGAACTCTCTGTTTGTGAACTCGGTTTCGTGGTCGGACCTCAAACATCTTACTGTACCATAAGAGGCTACGTCTGCCAGGAATTTTTCTGTGGCCTGGAGTGTGTCACTCTTTTCTTTGATAAAGTAAACAAACACAGCCCCTGTACACACGTCTGTAAAATACTGCACATATCTAAAACCTCCTATGGACTCGTTGCTTACTGGGCCTGCTAGGTCCATGTCAACTAGTGCAAGTGGTACCCTTACTCTGTCTGTGGGATTTCTGTATCTCGGTTGGGTAAACTTCCCCGTTTTGCACATTGCAAAATTTTTGTCAGGTCTACGCTTCTCCCCTTCAATGTGCATGCCCTCTGACACTACTTGCAGTTTCAGTAAATCCTCGTAATTACAATGACCCATAATCTCGTGCCATGTCTGAATATCGTGACTGGCCGTCCCGCTACACACATCATCATTATCATTACACTGGTCGTTGTCATTACACTCCGTTTTCAGATAAAATATTCTCTGGTACATCTTTATGTCAAACCTGGTACCGTCAGGTTCTACAAGAACATTTTACCTTTATCGAAGAATACCTTGGCACCGCTTGCAGTAGCAGCTATTACAGAGAATAGTCCTTGTGGGAACGATGGTATGTATAGAGCGTTCTTTAGCGTCACCGTACGCCGGCGCCCCTTGCTGTCCGTCAGGCATACCTGTGCGTCTCCCCTCTCTTGTGCCAATCCGTAGATGCGTCTACCGTCCGCCAGCTCCATGCAGTGCCTCTCCGGGTGGAAAGTGTCGTCAAAGTTCTTGAACCGACCCCTGTCGTTGATGACATGGGACGACGCGCCCGTGTCCACGATCAGTCCCCTTCTCTGGGCCCGCTGCAGCTGGGCCGGTCCGGCGATGCCTGCCGTCCGTGCTCCAAAAGTGCAGTCTTCTTGTCCCGTTATTCTCCGGGCTGTCTCGACTCGCCTCACGTTGATCGTCGCCGCCATCGATTCTCCGGGCGTCGTCTCGATTCATCTCACGTCGATCGTCGCCGTCATCGTGTCCGCTGTCGTCACCCCGTCCACAGCCGTTATCTTGTCCGTAGCTGCTATTTCGTCCGTGGCCTAATTTCGTCCGTGTACTAAGGTCTAATGACCACATAGAATAGAAACTGAGGCAGGCTGCACATGAACAAAAACAACCCCCTCAGTAGATGCTTTTAAAGCAAGGTCCCGGCAGATAGTAAAACAACACAAATGCGCTTTCAAAAGGTAAATTATATTTATTAACTGTGGTAGGAATTGAAACCTCCACAGGCCATATGAATCTATATATATAAAGAAGGGAAAAAACAACCCACAAACAATTAACAAACAGGGAGAAGGGTAAGGGGAGAACACACAAGATAATTATAATGAAGGTGAGCACAAGAGCCAACACAGGTAATATAATAAGAGTAAGGCACAAGAGCCAACACAGGTAATATACTAAGAGTAAGGCACAAGAGCCAACACAGGTTCAATAATAAGAGTAAGGCACAAGAGCCAACACAGGTAATATAGTTCCCACGGGGAAACAGTGGCAACAATGGCCTAAAAGCCAACAGTATGTGTAGTAATCCCTTAACAGGGAAGAGAGAATAGGCCCAGAGGCCAACTACACATACAAACTCACACAAAGTGAATACAAAGGGCAGTATAATACAGTGAAACTACAGTACCAGAAACAACAGTGTGAACCCAAATTAACTTACCACCTAACCGTGGAAGTGGAACACACAAGGCCAACACAATATACAATTGTCCACACACGGTGGTAAATGGCAAAACAGTGGCAACCTCCAACACCCTGGTCACTGGTAACTGACACAAAGAGGCGCCCGGACGAGTGTGTGCTGTCTGGTATATCTGTCCACCCGTCCCTCTCGAGGTGATTGCCATCAGCTGTCACCCATTAGGCAATCAGCACTCTTCAGTGTAGGGACGGGCGGCACCTGATAGAGAAAAAGAGACAGCATTAGCTATCATTCAAACACACACACATCACATCCAAAACATAACATATTATTTACATATACTAACCTGATGTTCAGATGGTGTCATAAATACAGTAATAATGGTAATGACCAACCCACGTACGTCACACCTCCCCCCATAAGAGCGAACCTGTAGGGTTAGCAAAACATTATTACCTATTACCAACATGAGGTTAGTACCACATACCAGGGAGAACAGAAACAACAACAAAAAATTCTCCCTCCACAAAATCACCCACCAAATGGGCTACATCAGCACCACACAGGCCCCGCTCTGGGCCCACACGGTCGACCACCACCTCACCCAAAACACACACAACGCCGCCATCTTGTCCATGCGCGTATCGTGTGCTCTGGTTGTGTTTCTTCATGCACGCTCTGTCTGTGTGCCCCGTGGATTTGCAGAAGCTACACCAGACAGTCTTTGTGCATTCGCTTCTCCGATGGCCTTTATCTCCGCATCGCCAACACGCCAGTTCCGTCGTGGTCCTGGTTCTCTCTCTTGGCGTCGCTCGGGCCTTTAGCACCCTCTTCCCCTTTTCCGTGGTGGCTGGGTGGGTGTCTTCTGAGGCCTCGAAGTTCCTTAACTTAGCCTTGAACTGTCCCAACGTAATGTCCGTTGAACCGTGTGTTACCAGGAGTGTGAACGGTTTGTACAGCTCCGGTAGTCCTCTCATTATCATCGCTATCATTAGCCCATCGCTTGGTGCTTCTCCGGCACACCTCAGTGGTGTCGTGATTTGCTCCGCTCTGTTGACGTATTCGGTCACGGTTTCGGTGGTCCCCTTCCTCAGGCCCGTTAGTGCTATGTAGAGGGCCACGACTCTGGGTCTTCCTCGCCCGATGAAATGCTCTCTCAGTACCGCCAGGCTTTCTCGGCCTCTGTCTTTAGTGTCGTGGAATATCAGCCCCAGGCTGGTGTCGTCGAGCATCGGCGCTAACTAGCAGTATGCGCTTGCGTACCGCTGGTCGTCCAGGGCTTTCTCTTCTGCTGTCAGTTCGCCGGTGGGGGCCGACAGGATCGTCTCCTTCAGCCCCGCCCCGTGCATGCAGCACAGCATGCGCTCTTCCCAGAGCTCATAGTTCTCCGCTTTTCCATTGAATGTTGGCCATTTGTCTCTTCTCTTGTTTTCCATCCTCTTCGTTAATGGTATGCTTAGCTTTTGCTCTTGTTGGCCTAGCGTCTCGCCACGCGGTGCTCCCAGCGCTATCCTAGCCTATACTTCAGCTAAGCTTGCTACAGTACCTCCACTATTTCGCCCCGGTGTTATCTGGGCCCATAACCTGTTAACAGAATTCGACCATAGGGCGACAATAATGTGGTCAAGAGGCATGGTTTCTATCTTGAGCCTTAACTGGCGTTGTTCCTTTTTATTCACATGGAAAGCAGCAGTAACATACAGGTCTCCTCTCTCTGAGAGGCATGGGAGGAGAGAACGAAGTGGGAGGATACGTTTTCTTTTATACTTGCCACAAGGTGGTGTACCTGGGTGGCTCCACCTAGAGCACCCTCTAGTGGGAACAGATATATATGCAACAGTCACTGATGGAGACAGTCATATATGCAGGTAAACAGTTACTAGTGTAAACAGCCGTACAGTTAGACAGTTACTAACAATCCTACACAGAACCTCTGATCTCAACATCCTCTCTCCTCCACCCTCTCTCTCATCTATCCTCTCTCTCTCTCTCCCTCTCCCTCTCTCCCTCTCTCTCTCTCTCTCTCTCTCTCTCTCTCTCTCTCTCTCTCTCTCTCTCTCTCTCTCTCTCTCTCTCTCTCTCTCTCTCCCACTCCCGTAAAGGCAGACGGCAGGAAGCAGAGCCTTCTTGTTACTACTAGCCGAGGAGCTAGTCTCTGTTTCACCTAACACTATTGCTCCGTGATCATAGCCATTCATCTCTAAAGCGAACCACTATTTGTAAAAGCCACAACCACGTTACCATATTTGTAATTATGTAAATCATTGTGTCGTTGTACATATTGTGTATATGTGACTGGGCATGGGGACGATGGACTTGTTGAGGCAAGGTCAAATTTTTTACATATTGTGAAAGTACAGATTCATACCTTAAAAATAAGCCATCACTTGAACATTTTGGTGGGATACTTTTCAAGCTACATCCTATGAATCATGGTGATATCAGTAAACGCATTCAGAGATGAATGGCCTTCAAACTTTGTGGAGAGGTTCACACCTGTGAGTTAATCAACTACAACCCTACCCAGAATGCATTGTATTCCATGGCCCCCTCTCTCTCTCGGGACATTAACACCTTGCGTCAGGCTCTTTTGTTATGGCAATGACTCTGTCTTGTGGCAAGTTGTTGTGGCAGTTGAAGTATTTGCCTTGTAAGTCTAAAAGCTAAATGACTAAATGTAAATGTATTATAAGGAAAGGTTAACCTTCTGTAGTGTGGTAGTGAAAGTGTGGTAGTGAAAGGTTAACCTTCTGTAGGGTGGTAGTGAAAGAGTTAACCTTGTGTAGTGTGGTAGTGAAAGGTTAACTTCTGTAGTGTGGTAGTGAAAGAGTTAACCTTCTGTAGTGTGGCAGTGAAAGGTTAACCTTCTGTAGTGTGGCAGTGAAAGGGTTAACCTTCTGTAGTGTGGTAGTGAAAGGGTTAGCCTTCTGTAGTGTGGTAGTGAAAGGTTAGCCTTCTGTAGTGTGGCAGTGAAAGGGTTAACCTTCTGTAGTGTGGTAGTGAAAGAGTTAACCTTCTGTAGTGTGGTAGTGAAATGTTAACCTTCTGTAGTGTGGCAGTGAAAGGGTTAACCTTCTGTAGTGTGGTAGTGAAAGAGTTAACCTTCTGTAGTGTGGTAGTGAAAGGTTAACCTTCTGTAGTGTGGTAGTGAAAGGTTAACCTTCTGTTAACTCACTAAACCTCACAAACACCAGCAAGGAAAGGCTGCCACTCTTCACAAGAAAGAGACTGTTTCCATTCCGTGAAAACCCGCCCTACTCTGCTCTGATTCGCAGACTGTGGGTGGGGAGGGGGAGAAACGCTGAATGTGATTGGATCAGAGTAGCCAGACAGACAGGCAGAGCAGCCAGCCGGACAGTGGAGCAGAGAGAGAGGAGACAGCGGAGGATTTAACGAGGCGCGTTAATACATTTGTTTATCTGGCTTACTGCTGCGGATTCAAGCCATGCAATAACAAAGCGCAACATTAAAATAAGGACAGCATTAAGTTGCAATAATACAGTACAGCTCAATACACACAATTGTTAAGGGGATGCAGACCTGACAAAGACGTTTGTCTTGTCATCAAATCCGTGCTGAATTGCCAGCATGCGTTTGCCTTCAGCAGCATAGTTTACATCAGGGTCCCTATAAGTGAAAACGATAGGTTATAACTATAACCAAGTTCTGTTAGTAATTCCGCACTGTACCTCGCCTGTGCACACACACTGAATAAAATTCCACAATGTACCTTTATATCCCAGTATTCGTCTGACCACACCCCCATCAGCTTACCTTCATAAGCAGGTGTGTGGCCACTACTCGCCTCCTTCCCAAGCTTTCACCACAAGGTGAGATCAAGGGCTGCAGCGGCGTCGGACGCCGAGCGTCACCATTACTAACAGAACTTGGTTATAGTTATAACCTATCGTTCTGTATCGTAACGGCTCTCGCTCGGCGTCACTTCCGCACAAAGGGCGAGAGCCATCGGCCGACAAATACACCCCGCTGAGGCCCCCCACAACCATCAGATCAGGGAGGCCCGAGCTCCCCCGACCCCCCCTAATGGAGGGTACCCCCCTATTGGAGGATCACGGGAGGGCGACGACCCGACCGTGCGAAGAGGCACTCAAGCAACTCAACGCACAGGGTGAGCAGACCGTGGCCTGACCCCACGACTACACACACGCACACCCGCATGCCACCCGGGAACGAACGGAAGGAACGACCTCGTTACTGCCCCCAGAAATCACGGGGTCAAGAGCAAACCCAACCCCGTGGCAAGGCCGCAGACTGGATCCCCTGGAAAACGGGGCCCGGAGAGGTCCATGATGCCCAGCATCAAGACCCCACCAGGTGGTCACTTAGTGACACCGCCCCCCACATCGCCAGCGTATTCGGACAGGCCCCTCACAAGAGCGGGCCCTGTCCCCCCAATAGCACACCGCCTGGCACACTGACCCTGCAGCACAGGTAGTCAGCATGGCCGTAAGCACCAAAAAAGGCTTACCACGGAAGCAGGCAGCGCACCGGGGAAACCAGGCAACAGGCTGTAACCCGAGCCTGGAGCACTGCGGACGAGACAGGCGCCACAGGGGTCAGCTGAAAACAGCCGCCCCGGCGGAAGGGGCGTATGCTGGCGTTGTTGATCACCATGACAAAGCCTCCCTTAATGAGGCAGCAAAGCAGACGTCTCCTTCAGCCCCGCCCCGTGCATGCAGCACAGCATGCGCTCTTCCCAGAGCTCATAGTTCTCCGCTTTTCCATTGAATGTTGGCCATTTGTCTCTTCTCTTGTTTTCCATCCTCTTCGTTAATGGTATGCTTAGCTTTTGCTCTTGTTGGCCTAGCGTCTCGCCACGCGGTGCTCCCAGCGCTATCCTAGCCTATACTTCAGCTAAGCTTGCTACAGTACCTCCACTATTTCGCCCCGGTGTTATCTGGGCCCATAACCTGTTAACAGAATTCGACCATAGGGCGACAATAATGTGGTCAAGAGGCATGGTTTCTATCTTGAGCCTTAACTGGCGTTGTTCCTTTTTATTCACATGGAAAGCAGCAGTAACATACAGGTCTCCTCTCTCTGAGAGGCATGGGAGGAGAGAATGAAGTGGGAGGATACGTTTTCTTTTATACTTGCCACAAGGTGGTGTACCTGGGTGGCTCCACCTAGAGCACCCTCTAGTGGGAACAGATATATATGCAACAGTCACTGATGGAGACAGTCATATATGCAGGTAAACAGTTACTAGTGTAAACAGCCGTACAGTTAGACAGTTACTAACAATCCTACACAGAACCTCTGATCTCAACATCCTCTCTCCTCCACCCTCTCTCTCATCTATCCTCTCTCTCTCTCTCTCTCCCTCTCCCTCTCTCTCTCTCTCTCTCTCTCTCTCTCTCTCTCTCTCTCTCTCTCTCTCTCTCTCTCTCTCTCCCACTCCCGTAAAGGCAGACGGCAGGAAGCAGAGCCTTCTTGTTACTACTAGCCGAGGAGCTAGTCTCTGTTTCACCTAACACTATTGCTCCGTGATCATAGCCATTCATCTCTAAAGCGAACCACTATTTGTAAAAGCCACAACCACGTTACCATATTTGTAATTATGTAAATCATTGTGTCGTTGTACATATTGTGTATATGTGACTGGGCATGGGGACGATGGACTTGTTGAGGCAAGGTCAAATTTTTTACATATTGTGAAAGTACAGATTCATACCTTAAAAATAAGCCATCACTTGAACATTTTGGTGGGATACTTTTCAAGCTACATCCTATGAATCATGGTGATATCAGTAAACGCATTCAGAGATGAATGGCCTTCAAACTTTGTGGAGAGGTTCACACCTGTGAGTTAATCAACTACAACCCTACCCAGAATGCATTGTATTCCATGGCCCCCTCTCTCTCTCGGGACATTAACACCTTGCGTCAGGCTCTTTTGTTATGGCAATGACTATGTCTTGTGGCAAGTTGTTGTGGCAGTTGAAGTATTTGCCTTGTAAGTCTAAAAGCTAAATGACTAAATGTAAATGTATTATAAGGAAAGGTTAACCTTCTGTAGTGTGGTAGTGAAAGGTTAACCTTCTGTAGGGTGGTAGTGAAAGAGTTAACCTTGTGTAGTGTGGTAGTGAAAGGTTAACCTTCTGTAGTGTGGTAGTGAAAAAGTTAACCTTCTGTAGTGTGGCAGTGAAAGGTTAACCTTCTGTAGTGTGGCAGTGAAAGGGTTAACCTTCTGTAGTGTGGTAGTGAAAGGGTTAGCCTTCTGTAGTGTGGTAGTGAAAGGTTAACCTTCTGTAGTGTGGCAGTGAAAGGGTTAACCTTCTGTAGTGTGGTAGTGAAAGGTTAACCTTCTGTAGTGTGGTAGTGAAAGAGTTAACCTTCTGTAGTGTGGTAGTGAAATGTTAACCTTCTGTAGTGTGGCAGTGAAAGGGTTAACCTTCTGTAGTGTGGTAGTGAAAGAGTTAACCTTCTGTAGTGTGGTAGTGAAAGGTTAACCTTCTGTAGTGTGGTAGTGAAAGGTTAACCTTCTGTTAACTCACTAAACCTCACAAACACCAGCAAGGAAAGGCTGCCACTCTTCACAAGAAAGAGACTGTTTCCATTCCGTGAAAACCCGCCCTACTCTGCTCTGATTCGCAGACTGTGGGTGGGGGGGGGGGAGAAACGCTGAATGTGATTGGATCAGAGTAGCCAGACAGACAGGCAGAGCAGCCAGCCGGACAGTGGAGCAGAGAGAGAGGAGACAGCGGAGGATTTAACGAGGCGCGTTAATACATTTGTTTATCTGGCTTACTGCTGCGGATTCAAGCCATGCAATAACAAAGCGCAACATTAAAATAAGGACAGCATTAAGTTGCAATAATACAGTACAGCTCAATACACACAATTGTTAAGGGGATGCAGACCTGACAAAGTCGTTTGTCTTGTCATCAAATCCGTGCTGAATTGCCAGCATGCGTTTGCCTTCAGCAGCATAGTTTACATCAGGGTCCCTATAAGTGAAAACGATAGGTTATAACTATAACCAAGTTCTGTTAGTAATTCCGCACTGTACCTCGCTTGTGCACACGCACTGAATAAAATTCCACAATGTACCTTTATATCCCAGTATTCGTCTGACCACACCCCCATCAGCTTACCTTCATAAGCAGGTGTGTGGCCACCTACTCGCCTCCTTCCCAAGCTTTCACCACAAGGTGAGATCAAGGGCTGCAGCGGCGTCGGACGCCGAGCGTCACCATTACTAACAGAACTTGGTTCTAGTTATAACCTATCGTTCTGTATCGTAACGGCTCTCGCTCGGCGTCACTTCCGCACAAAGGGCGAGAGCCATCGGCCGACAAATACACCCCGCTGAGGCCCCCCACAACCATCAGATCAGGGAGGACCGAGCTCCCCCGACCCCCCCTAATGGAGGGTACCCCCCTATTGGAGGATCACGGGAGGGCGACGGACCCGACCGTGCGAAGAGGCACTCAAGCAACTCAACGCACAGGGTGAGCAGACCGTGGCCTGACCCCACGACTACACACACGCACAACCTGCATGCCACCCGGGAACGAACGGAAGGAACGACCTCGTTACTGCCCCCAGAAATCACGGGGTCAAGAGCAAACCCAACCCCGTGGCAAGGCCGCAGACTGGATCCCCTGGAAAACGGGGGCCCGGAGAGGTCCATGATGCCCAGCATCAAGACCCCACCAGGTGGTCACTTAGTGACACCGCCCCCCACATCGCCAGCGTATTCGGACAAGGCCCCTCACAAGAGCGGGCCCTGTCCCCCCAATAGCACACGAAGTGGGAGGATACGTTTTCTTTTATACTTGCCACAAGGTGGTGTACCTGGGTGGCTCCACCTAGAGCACCCTCTAGTGGGAACAGATATATATGCAACAGTCACTGATGGAGACAGTCATATATGCAGGTAAACAGTTACTAGTGTAAACAGCCGTACAGTTAGACAGTTACTAACAATCCTACACAGAACCTCTGATCTCAACATCCTCTCTCCTCCACCCTCTCTCTCATCTATCCTCTCTCTCTCTCTCTCTCCCTCTCCCTCTCTCTCTCTCTCTCTCTCTCTCTCTCTCTCTCTCTCTCTCTCTCTCTCTCTCTCTCTCTCTCTCTCTCTCTCTCCCACTCCCGTAAAGGCAGACGGCAGGAAGCAGAGCCTTCTTGTTACTACTAGCCGAGGAGCTAGTCTCTGTTTCACCTAACACTATTGCTCCGTGATCATAGCCATTCATCTCTAAAGCGAACCACTATTTGTAAAAGCCACAACCACGTTACCATATTTGTAATTATGTAAATCATTGTGTCGTTGTACATATTGTGTATATGTGACTGGGCATGGGGACGATGGACTTGTTGAGGCAAGGTAACATTTTTTACATATTGTGAAAGTACAGATTCATACCTTAAAAATAAGCCATCACTTGAACATTTTGGTGGGATACTTTTCAAGCTACATCCTATGAATCATGGTGATATCAGTAAACGCATTCAGAGATGAATGGCCTTCAAACTTTGTGGAGAGGTTCACACCTGTGAGTTAATCAACTACAACCCTACCCAGAATGCATTGTATTCCATGGCCCCCTCTCTCTCTCGGGACATTAACACCTTGCGTCAGGCTCTTTTGTTATGGCAATGACTATGTCTTGTGGCAAGTTGTTGTGGCAGTTGAAGTATTTGCCTTGTAAGTCTAAAAGCTAAATGACTAAATGTAAATGTATTATAAGGAAAGGTTAACCTTCTGTAGTGTGGTAGTGAAAGGTTAACCTTCTGTAGGGTGGTAGTGAAAGAGTTAACCTTGTGTAGTGTGGTAGTGAAAGGTTAACCTTCTGTAGTGTGGTAGTGAAAAAGTTAACCTTCTGTAGTGTGGCAGTGAAAGGTTAACCTTCTGTAGTGTGGCAGTGAAAGGGTTAACCTTCTGTAGTGTGGTAGTGAAAGGGTTAGCCTTCTGTAGTGTGGTAGTGAAAGGTTAACCTTCTGTAGTGTGGCAGTGAAAGGGTTAACATTCTGTAGTGTGGTAGTGAAAGGTTAACCTTCTGTAGTGTGGTAGTGAAAGAGTTAACCTTCTGTAGTGTGGTAGTGAAATGTTAACCTTCTGTAGTGTGGCAGTGAAAGGGTTAACCTTCTGTAGTGTGGTAGTGAAAGAGTTAACCTTCTGTAGTGTGGTAGTGAAAGGTTAACCTTCTGTAGTGTGGTAGTGAAAGGTTAACCTTCTGTTAACTCACTAAACCTCACAAACACCAGCAAGGAAAGGCTGCCACTCTTCACAAGAAAGAGACTGTTTCCATTCCGTGAAAACCCGCCCTACTCTGCTCTGATTCGCAGACTGTGGGTGGGGGGGGGGGAGAAACGCTGAATGTGATTGGATCAGAGTAGCCAGACAGACAGGCAGAGCAGCCAGCCGGACAGTGGAGCAGAGAGAGAGGAGACAGCGGAGGATTTAACGAGGTGCGTTAATACATTTGTTTATCTGGCTTACTGCTGCGGATTCAAGCCATGCAATAACAAAGCGCAACATTAAAATAAGGACAGCATTAAGTTGCAATAATACAGTACAGCTCAATACACACAATTGTTAAGGGGATGCAGACCTGACAAAGACGTTTGTCTTGTCATCAAATCCGTGCTGAATTGCCAGCATGCGTTTGCCTTCAGCAGCATAGTTTACATCAGGGTCCCTATAAGTGAAAACGATAGGTTATAACTATAACCAAGTTCTGTTAGTAATTCCGCACTGTACCTCGCTTGTGCACACGCACTGAATAAAATTCCACAATGTACCTTTATATCCCAGTATTCGTCTGACCACACCCCCATCAGCTTACCTTCATAAGCAGGTGTGTGGCCACCTACTCGCCTCCTTCCCAAGCTTTCACCACAAGGTGAGATCAAGGGCTGCAGCGGCGTCGGACGCCGAGCGTCACCATTACTAACAGAACTTGGTTATAGTTATAACCTATCGTTCTGTATCGTAACGGCTCTCGCTCGGCGTCACTTCCGCACAAAGGGCGAGAGCCATCGGCCGACAAATACACCCCGCTGAGGCCCCCCACAACCATCAGATCAGGGAGGACCGAGCTCCCCCGACCCCCCCTAATGGAGGGTACCCCCCTATTGGAGGATCACGGGAGGGCGACGGACCCGACTGTGCGAAGAGGCACTCAAGCAACTCAACGCACAGGGTGAGCAGACCGTGGCCTGACCCCACGACTACACACACGCACAACCTGCATGCCACCCGGGAACGAACGGAAGGAACGACCTCGTTACTGCCCCCAGAAATCACGGGGTCAAGAGCAAACCCAACCCCGTGGCAAGGCCGCAGACTGGATCCCCTGGAAAACGGGGGCCCGGAGAGGTCCATGATGCCCAGCATCAAGACCCCACCAGGTGGTCACTTAGTGACACCGCCCCCCACATCGCCAGCATATTCGGACAAGGCCCCTCACAAGAGCGGGCCCTGTCCCCCCAATAGCACACCGCCTGGCACACTGACCCTGCAGCACAGGTAGTCAGCATGGCCGTAAGCACCAAAAAAGGCTTACCACGGAAGCAGGCAGCGCACCGGGGAAACCAGGCAACAGGCTGTAACCCGAGCCTGGAGCACTGCGGACGAGACAGGCGCCAGAGGGGTCAGCTGAAAACAGCCGCACCGGCGGAAGGGGCGTATGCTGGCGTTGTTGATCACCATGACAAAGCCTCCCTTAATGAGGCAGCGAAGGCTGACACGATTGGCAGACGTCATGAACGTGCAGGGGCACACTCAACCGGGCAACCCGGGAGTTGACTCTGCTCCAACACACCAGAGAACCAACCACCCAGTCGTTACCCTATGCGGTGGTTGGTCCCATAACCCCTCAAGAAAAAACTCCAAAACGTACCTGCGCTACCGCAGTACAAGTGTTTCAGTTTCCAACAGGGTTATCCCAGGCCTAGGGGTGGACAAAACATTACTTCGGACCGGGCCCAGCGATACGGGGAGCACAGGGTCCCCCGAGGAGGTCAAAGACCACCCCAACAGGCCCCTCTTCGCCATGCGTAAGAGAAGAGCGAAAAGAATGGAGAACCAGCCCCAAGAACCCCGTACTTGGTATTCCCAGGAGGTCTCCCAACCAAGTACTAACCAAGACCAACCTGCATAGCGGCCGAGATCTGACGAGATCGGGCGTGTACAGGTTGGCACGGCCGTAAGCCATTACGACATTGCAGAGTACAACGTACCCAACAAGGGTCTCCATAGCGCCTAACACTGTGACACCCGGACCGACCTGGCATTTCTCCCCCTGGAAAAAGCCCAAGTCCCTCAGGGTACCAGAACAGCAGATCTGCATCCCCGGCGGACAACGGGTGTAACTGATCCGGACCAGCGTGACCAGAACCAGTCCCGTGCCCTAACCACGCCGACATGCCTACTCCAAGAGAAGGGGCAGATATGCGTGTTTGACCTTAAAACATGAAAAGAAGGCGCCACCCAGCCGTTCGGTGCGAACCGCGCCCGGTGGCCCACCCCCAGGGCGTGAGACCCCTCTACATATGTTCAGATCCATTCCGTCATCATCCCCCAGATATGAACGAGAATCCGTCGACAACCAACATAGGTCGTC
The DNA here is from genome assembly GCF_963971535.1 of Notolepis coatsorum. NCBI lineage: Eukaryota > Metazoa > Chordata > Actinopteri > Aulopiformes > Paralepididae > Notolepis > Notolepis coatsorum. The sequence continues at coordinate 127,237,966 of NC_140168.1, forward strand.
GGAAGAGGAAAAAAAACCCATCCCAGTTGCTTTATAAAAACGCTGTTTTAACCCCAAGCAACCAAGGCGCGCCAGTCAGTCGCCTGATGTTCAACAGAACACCCCGAGCTAGCACTATGTGTGCATCGGGCATATCCACATCAATAAACAGGCTATTTAGACCTTTCATTGAATCCCCAAGGCGCCCAGGGGAACGACAAGAGGGGTGTGATGCTCCCTAACCCCAACTCCTTTTAATAAAAAAGAAGGAAGCATCAACAGCATAAAACCCAATCTGCACAGCCGGGAGTAAAAACTGTTTATACTTTTACATCCAGTCACCCCGTATTTAGAGGGTTTAGACCGAAAATCCCCAGAAAGCCTTCTCACATGAGTCGTAGTATGAAAAAGACATGGCAACTGTGAGTCACGTGACCAACTGACTCAAGTTTACACATAAAATCGAGCGTAGCAGACCCGTAAGCCCTACGCTCTAACCCGACACTTTGACACCACAGACCTTATGTAAAGATCTAACTCACGGAAGCCATCGTCATAGCAATGTATATGCTATGACGGGGGGAAACCCGGCACACAACTCCTGTTTGTAATAGGAGCCGCGTCAGGACAACCCTCCCCCCCCCCCTCCCCCACCAAGTCGTTGAACGGCTTGGCCCTGACTGGCTCAACAGGAGATGAGAAAAAATCCCCACGACCAATCAAGTGGGAAGGAGGGGTTTATTCGGCACCCCCTCACAAAAAACCCTTTACCCCTACACACAATAACAACTGTAGCATTTAAGACCTTTGGTAGAACGCTAATGCATAGCGTAAGCTAATACAATGCACGCTACCCACAGACTGTGAACAGGATTTATAACAAAACCAAGTCGTGTGTGTGTGTGAATCCTACACCCGCATTCTATGTTGTACATAGAAAAAACACTGACAGAGAGTATAACGGCTAGGCCGTGGAACGTGTGTATACGAGTATTACTGCAACTAACACAACAGTGTTGTGGATCAACATTACTTTGTGTAAGCAACAGATCATACAACCAGCTTCTACCTGCATGTGGAGCGTCAGGCTAAGATAGAACCTTTCTATGACTGAGTGTATGCTTGCAGACCTTGCTTAATCTCATAACACGAACGTAACTCATCCCTCAATGTAAACAATGCAGATTCACATTTCGCAGCCTCATCATATGTATTGGTGACGAAACACACAGTTTGTTTGGCCAAAAAAATACAGTCCCCCTTTAAGGGGACTTTTTATTTAGGCACAAAATATGAGAGGGCCGGGGAGGGGTATAGAGGGGACCACAGGGGGAAAAAGTCACTAATTCAGCGGCGTCTGCTGCCTCGAGCCGCTCGGGTTTTGCCACCCCGAGAAGCCCCGGAGGGACGGTAGACAATCGGCTGCTGGTCTCGTCGATCCCTACCGTCTCCTCCGGTCGTAGATGGGCCGGCGGCAGCGGAAGCACCGTCTCTCCTCCTGGCCTTCTTGGATGGGCCAGCAGTGGCGGCGGAGGCAGTGGTAGGCACGGCGGAGGTAGCTCGACGTCGTGGAAGCCTTCTGACTCCACCGGCGAGGACGGGAGGCGGAAAATGGGGTTGGAGAACGGATCTCTCCTCTGCCATCTCTCTGCACGTTGAGGTCATCAGCTGCAGGGCCTTCCCGAATAGTCCAGCATCGGAGAGGTTGGCCGTCAGAAGAGGGGCTCTCTTCTTCTCTGGCACACGGGCCTGCTCCAGCCAAAGGTGGCGCTGGTTCAGGGTAGCCAGGGCGCACACTTTCCCAGCGGCTATGGCCTGCACCTGGGTAAGATGCAGGACAGCTCCTGCCGCCTGGGTGATCTGATCATGTTGTACCTCGGTCAGTTCCGTGCCGCCCGTCATTATCCCCGATACAAATCTAGCCAGCTGTGCGATGTTAGAAGCAGCAGCCAGCGACTGTGTACCAGCGACAAATGACTGGTCACCGCAATATTCCAATCGCCTAGCCGATTTTCCCTGGAGAACCGGCTTGCATAACGGTTCCCACACCATATCCGGACAGAGGAGAGCGGCCATCGGCCTATCAAGCCGTGGCACACCCTCTCTCATACCTTCGACCAACCCCGCCACCCGCGTAACTGGTACGTAGGCGGGAGTAAGGCCCATGATGTGAGACACCACCTGGCCCTGACGAACATAGGCCCCCATTGAGGGGAAAAATGGGTAGACAACGTCCACCCCTCTCACCGGGCGACGCTGCCAGAGATGACCTATGAGATCATCGGGGGCAGGAGCAGGCAATGGCTGCGGCAGCGGCACGCCGTTTGCAGCGGCCGCTACTGCCATGAGCTCGGGGAACATAGCCAGCAGTTCCCCCTGCTGACTTCCCTCCACCGAACCCGCATCCCTCACATGCAGCAGGCTTCGACCGGTTGAGGAGCCACAGTCTGATGTGGCTGATAGCAGGGCATCCTGCTGATGAGGCCGAGGTGGTTCTCCGACATCCTCGAACAAGGCGCCCCAAGGAGACATTTCACCCCCCTCCAGTGCTACCTGGACGGGTGGGATCATCGCCTCCACTGGGCCTTCAAACAAGAATCCGTCCGCCTCTACCATGTAATCCTCAGTTTCCATAGGGCATGCAGAGACCGACGCATCCTCGCTGGTCTCCAGCAATTCCCCAAACCCAGGCCGTTCGCGTCTGCAGGACACCATCTTGCGACGTGAACAGTGTTACACTGTAACACCTCCCCTCCACAGCTAGGTTCCCGTGTTACACTGTAACACCTCCCCTCCACAGCTAGGTTCCTGTGTTACACTGTAACACCTCCCCTCCACAGCTAGGTCACCGAGTTACACTGTAACACCTCTCCTCTACAGGTTCCCGTGTTACACTGTAACACCTCCCCTCCACAGCTAGGTTCCCGTGTTACACTGTAACACCTCCCCTCCACAGCTGCTAGGTCAACCGTGTTACACTGTAACACCTCCCCTCCACAGCTGCTAGGTCAACCGTGTTACACTGTAACACCTCCCCTCCAGCAGCTGATCCCACCAGAGGTTCCAGGTTAATTGCCTTGATTGTGGATATAGTTGCACCGTACCCCCGGAAGCCTGCCTGCACCACTTGCACTACCTGTGTGTGTGTGTGCGCGTCTGTGTGCGTGTGTGTGTGTGTGCGCGTCTGTGTGCGTGTGTGTGTGTGTGTGTGTGTGTGTGTGTGTGTGTGTGTGTGTGTGTGTGTGTGTGTGTGTGTGTGTGTCTGTGTGTTGAGCCATGGTATGGGGGGCCAGAAACAAAAACAATGGCTAATTTAATATATTGATAGTGAAAACATTTGAACTCTGTGACAGACCACCTTATAACTAAGACATACATTTGTGGCAGAGGCAGAGAATGGACAAAATAAACGAGCTGCATGGGTGGCATAATAAACTGTAAACGACATACACATTTGCACTGAACATTATACCTTTGTCTTTTTGCCATTTTATTATAAAACCAGAGACAAGCACCTCTTTGTTATCGGTCTATCTTACATTACGCGCAAGCAATCTGACGTCCCTTTCTGTGGAGGGCACTGGACTATTGAGAAACAATAGGAATTTTCCATTGGTTCTCCCAGTCCATGTGACCATTTCTAGCATTTCCATTGGCTATAGTGACAGACATAGATATATGATAAATGGATAGATATTAGATACAGCGGATTAGATGCAGTCCAGAGAAACAACCAATCTAGATATTTCAAGATTCTATGCTTTCTTGACTTGACTTTCTCTGAGAGATGCACTCAATATGTATTTGCAATTTTTTTTATCCTCTCTTTCTCCGATTTTTTCTCTTTTTTCTCCCCATCCTAATTTAGTCGTTATGCCAATTCCCCCCCTCCCCTATCTGGGCATTGTGCGCATGTTCCTCCTACTGGTCGGTACAAGGGAACCCTGAAGTCTACCGCATGCTTCCTCCGACACATGCAGAGACAGCCAGTGGCTCTCTTTTCACCTGGCAGCGAGGACTCTCATTGGTGAAGCGTAACGCGTGGGAGGCCACGCTGCCTTCACCACTTCCTGCCTTTCGCTGAGAAGGCGCCCAGACCTGACCTGTCCACAACGCCAGATTACCACCCTCGACTTCCCTCCCGCTAACTCAGCCAAACGATTTAGTATGACGATTTTGAATGACTTACACTGAACTGATGTTTTAATTTCACACCACACTGCTTGTTTGTTATTTCAGCGCCAGGCGCTGTCCACCGAATGTATTCATGTTGAGCAAGCGCTACATTGCACCTCGCTGCCTACCTGTTATTCACTCTCAACATTGATAAAACAAAGTATAATACACATTATTTAGGTGGTGGTAGTTTCTCTATTTGGACATTATAGCTAACATATAGCCTAGCCTAGTTGGTCTGATATATTAAAGAAATAAAAACATATTTTGTTTCCCTTTTTCTTTTTTAATAATGTGAGGGGCCAGATATTATTAGCCCAGTACCCCGGGCTCTGCGGGGGGAAGCCTAATGGCAGCGACCTCTTTCAGCCTCTGGACTGGAGCCACTGGTAAAGACGTATTAAAGAGGCCAGGGCCAAACTAGAGCCGGCTGCTAATCGAATCCTGATTAAGAGCCTGACATTCATCTGCACCCTAATCAGCCTCTTATCAATGCAGCTCTGCGCCATTCCCAGCTCCCTCTCTCTCTCTCTCTCTCTCTCTCTCTCTCTCTCTCTCTCTCTCTCTCTCTCTCTCTCTCTCTCTCTCTCTCTCTCTCTCTCTCTCTCTCTCTCTCTCTCTCTCTCTCTCTCTCTCTCTCTCTCTCTCAGAGAATGGCAGGGAAGAAGAAGAAGAGGAGAAAGAGGAGGAAGAGGAGGAGGAGGAGAACGAGGAGGATGATGAGGAGAAAGAGGAGAAGGAGGAGGAGAAAGAGGAGAAGGAGGAGGAGGAGGAAGAGGAGGAGGCAGAGGAGGAAGAGGGAGGATCTAATCGCTCACTCTTCCCCGTTCCCTCTTTAGTCTCTCACTATTCCCCCCGTTCCCTCTCTAATCTCTCACTCTTCCCCCCGTTCCCTCTCTAATCTCTCACTATTCCCCCCGTTCCCTCTCTAATATCACTCTTCCCCCTGTTCCATCTCTAATCTCTCACTCTTCCCCCCGTTCCCTCTCTAATCTCTCACTCTTCCCCCCGTTTCCTCTCTAATATCACTCTTCCCCCTGTTCCATCTCTAATCTCTCACTCTTCCCCCCGTTCCCTCTCTAATCTCTCACTCTTCCCCCTATTAATCTCTCACTCTTCCCCCTGTTCACTCTCTAATCTCTCACTCTTCCCCCCTGCTCCCTCTCTAATATCTCACTCTTCCCCCGTTCCCTCTCTAATCGCTCACTCTTCCCCCTGTTCACTCTCTAATCTCTCACTCTTCCCCCCGCTCCCTCTCTAATCTCTCACTCTTCCCCCCTGCTCCCTCTCTAATCTCTCACTCTTCCCCCCGTTCCCTCTCTAATCGCTCACTCTTCCCCCTGTTCACTCTCTAATCTCTCACTCTTCCCCCCGCTCCCTCTCTAATCTCTCACTCTTCCCCTGTTCACTCTCTAATCTCTCACTCTTCCCCCCGCTCCCTCGCTCGCAGCGTTAAAGCCTTTCCTTTTCGTTTGATCTGACGTTCCTCTCATGTCTCCTTCACACAGCTTCGCTCAAGGTTTCCTCTTCAGTTGTGCGTTCGCCTTGTTCCTTACAGGACAGATAATGATGATGTCCTTTCATAGAAGATAGCTGGTTGATTGAGCAGAATGGAATTAAAAGATACTCTTTGGCAGTCGCTAGTTCTATTATATAACCCCTCTCTCTCTCTCTCTCTCTCTCTCTATTGCTCTCGCTCTCTCTCTCTCACTCTCACTCTCTCTCGTGGCAACTTATACCCTTTTGGACGAAGCAAACAGGGGATTTGAGTCTTTATCTCGTGTCGAGGGACTCTCCGTGTGTTCCTCACACACAGAACAAACAAAGACACTTGTTGTTTCAAGATAGAGAGGAACTGATGCCCCTGAGACACTTTTATTTTTCTAAATAGCGTCGTGTTGAATTCTTCTCTCGAGCCGAGCTGATGCGCGCTCCGTCTCACAGCCGTATAATGATGACGACCCTCCTGGTTTTTATGGACATTCAACACACAATACCAGTAGCCTGCAGGGATGTAGCAGTAATATAACTCTTTCTATAGATTTTTGTCCAATGACGCCAGATTAATAGTATACGTCTACACTGTTCAGTAAAGGTAATGAATCAGGTCTGTAGTCTTTATTGGACAAAGTTTAAAGGACCATACCAGTCTTTTACTCCTCACTATTTTTGGAGATTACCCCGACTAATTTTGTGTTCGTAGGTGTATACAGTTTTTTAGCTGATAACGTATCTTCTTCTGATACACTGTACTCGCGTTGTTGTCAAACCAAATGTAGTATTCTTGTTAAGAATGGATGTCCACACATTCGCTCAACGTCTTCTTGATTTATTGACCACAAAAAAGCAATCAATAGTAGCTTCTCAAAAACACTTGAGTTATTATTGTACAACAGTTCAAGTTCTTCTCGGCATCCAAACTTAGTCCAACAAAAATGTCCGCTGATCTTATCAACAACTTCCGTGATCACTTATATGGCAGCGGGAATATGATTCGTCCTTAATCGACGAGGTGTCCAGTCTTGTCTTCTTTCGTCGTCTTCTTCGCCTTTCTCTCTGATCTCCTCCTCCAGTGTCTAGTGGCCCTGTATTTATAGCAGGCCTTGGTCCAGGTGATGACCTCACAGATAGTGACATCATAACAGATTTTCCTCCAATCCCAAACAGCTATTTTTTAGTTTGAAAATGTAGGCGTGGCTCACCACTAACTGCTCAGCTGGAAACAGTATTTCTTTCCAACTCAATTTAAGGCTAAAATCATTGTCACTATTATATTTACTACACCTGATATATGAATATTAAGGTACTTCTCTCAAGGACACATATTTCAACATAACACATTACTTGTTTGTGCCAGAGTAACCCACAAAGCTTATAGTCCATAAATATTATTTCCCTTTCAGTGTATTTATATGGCATTTCATCATTTGACTTATTCAACTTATTTACCTAGATTCATTAATGCTGCCCTTGTTGAACACATCATTCCAGTAGATTTAAATTGAATATAGAAAAATACATTTCTAATGTGTCCTGATTACTAGATATTATACACTTCTTTTGTATAAACATTTTCTAAACCCAGATTTACTTTTAACACCTACTATTTTGAAGATTAATTTCTCTAAGTTATTTCTTAAAAATACTTAATTCTATGTCAGAAGCTCAAACTATATGTTATTTGATCTGTCTCAAAACAGCTTAGGCCATCTGTGTCTCAGGGCCACAGAATACATTAATTTCACCTCCTGATAGGAAACTTCACATTTGACATGCTCAAAACCGGTTTCTTTCTTCCAAAGTATTTGAAGCTCTTGCAGGTGTGAACTTTAATCAAGAAATTCAATAGCCTACTGTTTTCTCAAGCCAGTCGCTAGGTGACCAATTGTCCTCTAAGGCGCAGCTGGCCTGTATGTAAATGTGATGCTCTAACTGCTCCCAACCAGCTGGTCTCCTGGAATATAGCTCTGGCCAAATCTAATTGGGAATGCAACTCAAATATTTCTATGTTATATTCCAAAAAGGGAACTTCATCTTTGATTTATACACCCAAGTATAATTAGTCGGATAATTATATTACACTGATCTCAGCTTACCTTACTAAAAGGCCATTGATGCTTACAATAAAAGGGATGGAAATTATTCCCTGAGAGGTTCAGTAGGCATAGGTACGTGTGAAATCCTCGCTATCTCCTCTGACTGCGAGCAGTGCTCTGCATGTCCGGCTGCACTGCCACTGTGTGTCTGTGTCTGTGTACGGGTCTGGTCCAATCACATTCAGCGTCCCGTCAGAGTTCCCCCCCCCCCACCCACAGTCTGCGAATCAGAGGCAGAGTAGGGGAATAGGGCGGGTCTTCACGGAATGCGTGTCGTCTCTTTCAGTCCGAGTCAGAGCAGAGAGTTGACAGCACATCTACAGTAGCCTTGCTCCCAGTTTTATCTCTGTGAGATAAATGTAGCTAGTTTCGCCAGCAGGCAGGCAGCAGAAAAATATGGGATCTTCAAAGATGGCCAGTAAAAGAAAAGTCGACTGCAATTCAGAGGTGAATGGACTGAAAAATATGCGTTCATCCTGAGTCCAGCACAAAACCAATGTGACTAATATGCCAAGAAACGGTAGCTCTTGTGAAGAGTGGCAATATGAAATGCCACTACGAAACAAAACACAGTTATTTTGATGCAACCTTCCCTCAAAATTCAGTGCTAAGAACCACACAAATAAATGGAATGAAATCATCATATCAAGCTGCAAGCAGAATTATTGTTAAATCTATGTCACAACGAGAAAAAGCAACCATGGGTGGCATGGGTGTTTGCTAAACACAAGAAGCCATTCTCTATATCTGATGCATACATAATAAAATAATGTATGACTGAAGTGATGGAGACCATGTTTGAAGGCAAACAAAAGCAAATCCCCCTCAGATCGCACAGCAACCAGAATAACTGAAATACTGGCTGGTGATTTGATTAAACAGCTTTGTGATAGAATAAAAAAAATGCACAGTGCATTTCCATAGCTGCATGTGGATGAGTCCACTGACACCACTGAGAAGCCTATGTTCTGAAGAACCGTTCATGTTCTGAAGAACTGTTCATGTTCTGAAATGTTATTGCTAAATATTGAGAAGATTGGATCAGTTGTACTTTTTTTTGGAATACTTGAAACCCTTTTTTTGTGGAATATTTGATGCAGCCCAGCCTCACCCAGACTCTACCTCCAGCGGCCCCCAGGTAAATTGAGTTTGAGACCCCTGCTGTAGATAGTCTGGCTTTTGGGTCTCCTTCGCTCCCCACTGCAGCCTTTGGTATTGGCATCAGCGATGCCTCCTCTGGTTCCTCAACCTGGTCAGTGCGTTGGCCAGAGCTCTCAATGCTCGAGAGCTAGGCTTCTCCCTGATCCCATGGTACGCGCTGTGATGTGGTACCCAATGGAGCTCTTGGTGGACCCTGACCGGTGCTTTGGAATGTCAATACCGATGGAATCCTTGGTTTCCTCGTAACCACTATTTGTGGAATGATGGCAAACTAATCTCCCCTCAGCGTCCTACAACGGGTTATATTGCTCCGGTGGACAATGCAGGTTACTTAATCACAACAGTTGATAGGAATTCCAAATTTCTCTCCAGATTCAACAATACATTGTTATTGTTCTGAGTGACAACTTATTTTCCAAATCACTATTTATGTACTATGCTATTATTTTTGGCTTTTGTATGTTGTTATTCAACTAAATCACATCCTCTCATTTCTTTGTGCTGTACCCATTTTACTGAACTGTTGCCTTGGGTCCAGCATATCACCACTATTTGAGCGTGTATATACTTACATGGTCATCCTTGTATCCGGAAAGATCCTTGGCTCGGACAGGTGAATCCCTGATGACTTCCTTCCACCAACTCATCCCCTGTGCATGTTACAAATCACCTTTAATTTTATGTTTTCCACCCACTCTGCCAGCCAATTAAAAGCTTATCGCAGAGCCCTTCATAAAACAATCATCAGTGTCACATGTCTGCACCTTACATTAATCAACTATCTGGCCAATATCGACCAAGATATTCATGAGGTTACAGTTTTATCCCCTCACGACATTCTTCAGAGCTTATCACAGATAGTCTTGCTTTTCCAATCACACACATGCAATATCATTGTGGCACAACCGCCCAGATTTTACATCTGGATCTAATGAACGGAAAAGAGATTTTATGAACCAGCCCTAGTTCACTCTTCAATTTCCAGTTAATTTCATAGATCTCTCTATCAATCTCGTTGTGTCACTTATCATCCTGTCCGACATACGAGAGATTTCTCCCAGCTTGCCGGTATCTAAGAAAAGAAAAGAAAAATAATAAACAAAAGATTATTTCCATATTTTCTCAATGTTAGTATTCAATTTCCCATTTAATCACAATTTTTCACTTCATCGGTCTCTCGCTTTCCCTAAACCAGTCCCTTTATCTACTGTTAGTATTCGCATGTCTATATTAACTCTCATAGATGTAATAATTGTTACATTTATTTTTTTATTAGTCTTTTGCTCACTGTGAAATTTCTAATATCTAAATCTGTTCTCAGGAGCGTCATAGCCCCATCCATGGTGTCGGCTGTCCGTTCCTTCTAGCCCTGTGCCCCTGCAAACAAAATATTTGAGGACAGTTTCTTTGCCAGCGACCTAATTGTCCACAACTCCAGCATCCCCGTCCATGTCCGTCTCTCTGAGGGGCGGAGCCACAAGCCCCGGGGGCCCCCTGCCTGTAATTGGATGGCCCCGGTCTCAGCGGCGCCTGTAGCCCACCCCCAATATTCCTTCTTCGCATAGGGAGTCTCAGAAACTCAACCCCCCTGTCTCGCATCATCTGCTCACTGTCCCATACCTGCTCGGCTCCCCGGTCGGGCAGCGATGATGGTCTCGTCTCTTGGTCATACAGCACTTGTTTGGCTGCTTGAATCTGTAACCCCAACGCTATGGTGATTACCAATGGAGTCAACTCAGACTCTTTTACCTTCTGTAGCTCAGTTCAATGGGCTGCCTGGTCGATAGCCAACGGTCTTTCCACCAAGTCTCTGCGGACTGCCTCACCTCTGTCGGACGCTTCCACAAGCGCCCTCTGTTGTTCATGAGAGAGACATGATTGCCTCTCTTCCTCCGCCCTGGTGCTAGCAGTCTGGCTCCTTATCACTGGGCGTCTCGCTTCGCCTTGGTTCTGTCTCTGGGAGGGACCTGGGTAGTGGGAATTTATGTGCTGAGGACATTCATCATGCATATGTCCATACCTGTTGTCGGTCCCACGTCTCATGGGCTCAGGATCTCGCTGTAACTGCCACTCCCTCTGTCCCCCCAGCTCCTGTCCATTCTCCGCCCCAGCCCTAAAGCCAGGGTCATTTTGCTCCGACCGCTGTAATAATGCAGCCCTTCTCTGTTTCTTTGTCATTCTGTTGTTACCTGAAGCGGTTAATCCAGTTTGGACCTGTCCCGTTGACCCTAGTTCGACGGACACCTGTTGGACTGAGACAGTTATTCCATTTTGCCCCTCCTCGTTAACACCCTGGGTAGGCATCATAGTAGTTTCCTCAATTATCTCCACTCCTTCCACCGTTTTTGTCACACGATTGGGGTCTGTCATGTCTATCAGATTAGAATCACTGGGCAACACTGTCTGATGATTATTTGCAGGGGTCACTTGCTGTCCCTCACACCTGACCCTATCCTGTACTCCACTCGATTGATCTACTTGAATAAACAAATCTATTAATATGGTCGCTTTCCCTTTTTGGTCTACCTTTCGTTTGGTCCTACAATGCACTATTAATCTTTGTAATGGCCTAAACAATTTTGGCCAATGTTTATCCTCTCCTTCCGATTTATTATCGGTCGGTAAGATGAACAGACTGTCGACGGCCCGTACCACTGTTGAACTACCTAATTCTCCAGTGGCAGCTAACAAGGTATTTACAAGGTTGACCTGCTCTTCAGCCGACATTCTTCCCATCTCTGACATATTTGTAATATTACCGTTGTCAAAGCAAGTTCCTCTGTTTTTGTTTATCTTAACTTGGTTTAAATTCAACCACACTCTTATTTTACTGGTGCAGACAGGAAATTGATGACCCTCTTATTTTCATACGATACCCTCAGGCCTCTATAGCCGTTTACATTCTGGTTGGTGTCGGAGCAGTCAGAATTCCACCTCTCCTGTCCAAGAATCTGTCAAAGACAAAGCAAAAATACAAACACTTAACTTCAATGTTATTTCAATCCACATTCCTTTCTAGTGTTTTACTTTCTCAGAACATGGGTTGTTTATTCTACTCAAAAATACAGAGAGATTGTAATTAATTTGAACACAACAAAAGGCCTTAGCTTCGTTAACTCCAGTTGTCTTTCCAGCTAGAAAATGGATTTCCAATCACACTTTGTCGTGGCCTCTCCCGTGAATCTCAGAGGCAAAACTAAAATTCTGCATTAATCCATCAGCCCACTCTTGGTATCTCCTTCCACTCTGACTGTTCCTCCTTGAAAACAATCATATCACAGTTAGTCTCACAGAGGCCTATCATTTCTAACATTGCTTATCGTTTGCTTACTCTCCACCTCCTACTATGCGGAAAAAAAAATTACACATCTATTTATTAATATCAAATTTAAAGTTTACATTTAATATTTTATATTCTGCTTCATATAACATTTTATTACAATTTTACATAATTGTTCCAACACCTCCTTGGACACCAGCGTAGCCGGTGACCCACATCATCCCATACTATCTCACACACCCAACGAGAAAAAAAGAAAAAATCTTTAGCGGCATTAATACTGCTAAATTCCCCACTCCCATGCAGTATCCAGCCACCCACGTCATAATTCATGGATTCCGAACACCTCACACTCTTGAATTCCCACAGCACTCTGATACGCAATCAAAGGTCTGTCTCTACCAGCCTAAGGCATATTCCCCATGCCCTGCAGAACATGAAATAAATCGCACTCCGGCCCCAAATCCACAAGGAATGTCAAGATACACACAAACTCTCAACCATACAGACACTTAAATAGCTCAATCCGTCCATAACGGTATCCAGACCAATCTAAACACACACACACATCCCATTAATATCAACACAATAACCCAGTGAGACAACAGTCCCACCAAACCAACATCACCATAAACAAAAACAAACAACAATACTTCCCACTCTCAACCACCCCCAAATCCCTCCCCAGTGTCTATAGTCATCCAGGGTAACCCTCCCGTTCCACCCTAACAAACTGGGCTTACACGAGATGATTCAGTAAAAATTACAGCCCTGTGTCCTTACTGTAACTGCTCAATGTACTACATCGCACAAGTGCAGTAGTTTTTGCATAAGGGCACAGCCGTAATTCCCCTAGACACCTACCGAAGTCTTACCATCCTCATGACACAGATCTCCCACACTCTGCCCCAATCAAAACACCCCTCTTTGAGAGAGAGAGAGAGAGAGAGAGAGAGAGAGAGAGAGAGAGAGAGATAGAGTCTTGACCATTCGACTAACATGCACACTGTGGTGTGAATAATATTACCGCTTGAAGATAACACTAACATGATATGTTAACATTATCCAATACCACACCCTGCGTCACAGACCCCCCTCTCTAACCCATAGTACGACCAAACATGTAGAGTGCTAATCACTACACACCCCGACATGATCTGAACACGCAACCTTCTGGTCTGGAGTCATACGTGCTACCGTCGCATCACAAAGCCTGATAAGAAATCAAATCACAATCTAGACAACTGTGTAAACATGCATACACCAAACATCACTTAACAACATCCATAACATAAATGTATTCCCCTAAACAAGCATAGCAAAAATATCCTAACAGATTACATACAGAAAAACCTAAAACTCCTTGTGCTCCCCTGAACTTACACCTACTCCATAACATAACCTATACCTTTCCTATATGCATTGTACACTGTCTCCCAACTATATCCTCCCTGAAGCTGCATGAATAACAAAACCTAAATGCCCCTAAATGCACCTATGTAATCCAATATGTGAGCGTAACCATTACTACCCCTAATGGCCAATCTACAGTAACCTCTCCTATGCCTACTGTAGCCACTATTTACTTAACTAATCTATACTATGTGTACACTACCTAACTAATTGACTTACCAATATGCTAAACTCCACCCCTTTGCAAAGGCAGAGTATTTTAAACAACGTATAGTGTCACTAATTAATTACTAGAGGTGAACCAATCCTATATTACTTCCTAATTGCTCTGGCCACACTGCATCATACCGTTCTATATTATAAATGTATTTTTTTTTTTTTATCCACTTTTTCTCCCATTTTCTATATTTTCTCCCATCCCAATTTCGTATCATCCAATTCAACCCTCCCCTGTTTCTTGCCTCCCACAAGCCGGCTGCAATGTGGACTAAGTCATACATAGCACAAGTCCCCTCCGGTACTTGAGGTAACAGCAGTCGCATCTTTTCACCTGCGCAGCTCGATCTCTCAGTGGCGAGGAGTAACGCGTGGGAGGCTCACGCTGCCCCCGACACTTCCTGATTCTACTGCGCAGGCGCACCAACCGACCTGTAGGAGTCGCTGTCCACAACGCCCGATCCCCACCCATCAGTTTCCCACCCCCTAATACGGCCAATGTGTATTAGTACGGACAACCAGCTAAACTGAAAGCAAATGTGGAGCGCTGGGCTCGAACTGACGAGCCCAGCGTCTCCAGCATTTTGTGGCGAGCGCCTTGCCCACTACGCCACGTAGCCACCCTTATTATAAATGTATTTATTTACCCTATTTAAAGTCATACTTTAATACAGCAAACATTCCTGAAGCCATCACCAGTAAATTATTGGCTAGGAACATTACATAGTACAGCTAACTGCTACACATGACTCGCAGTAGCCGCAATGCCAATGTCCATTAAGTAGAAAAATAAGCATTATTCCCCTACATACTTAAACCTGAACCTAATCACAATTACCCCATCCAAGAACATCTCCTAGTACATCTAACTGTTATACACGACTCGTTGTCACAGCACTTCCAATGTCCATTAAATAGAAAAATAAGCATTATTCTACTACACACTTAAACCTGAACCTAAGCACATTTATCCCATTTAAGAACATTTTATAGTACTCCAACTGTTACACATGACTCGCAGTCACAGCACTTCCAATGTTCATTAAGTAGAAAAATATGCATTATTGTTTATAACTGATCCTAACCATACTTATAAGACTATAACAAGAAATGCACCGTCATTTAATTAAACACAGTGGGCGCATTGAACTGCCATCTATAGCCTGTATTCCCGCTCTCAGGCAAGTCTAATTATGTGAACACCGTAATTATAATTATTAAACCTTTTACAAACTGTCTAATACCTCCCTAACCTAATGTACCCTTGACTAAGTGTACTAATATCCCCAAGACTATACCTGCTGTAAATAACTTTTACCTCTACATTAACCCTGCATTTATATTATCAATGCTATATCACTGTGTATCTTTTTAACAAGCACAGACATTTAGCAAGCATTGTTATGGACACACAGAGTACCATAATAAAAAAAATCAGCCTATTGCCTCTTTTTAGACCACAACTTACCCTGCATATCCTGGTGTTCATTCGATCAGGATTAAAATGTCCCCTTTTTGATTAATATCAAGTCTAACCCTGCATTAACCATTTTGGTTAAGGAAACAATAACCCTAATTAAACAAATAACATCACTTACTGCCCTTCCTAATCTAATTGCACTGCTTAAATAAGCCAGTATACTACATTTACTTTTAACAGTTGAACAGCAAAATTAACTATCAACTTCAACTGAAACTACTCTTGGAATTGTAAAAACCACAAATGATGTGTTCAGATGGCTATAATCTGCATTGTGGTGTAGTGGTTAACACTGTCGCCTCACAGCAAGAAGGTCCAGGGTTTGATTCCAGCTTGGGGACCAGTTTTCCATGATGCCAGGTACTCAGGTGGGGTATCTCCCAGGCTATTCTGCAATATGGACAGGTCTGCTAAATTTTTTTTATTTGTGATGACAAACAAATGCAATGATGAAATAAACTAAATAAACACATTTGGCCTGGCAACAAAATCAAATACAATATGCAATAAACTAAATAAACACATTTGGCCTGGAAACGAAATCAAATACAATATGGAATAAAATAAATAAACACATTTGGCCTCTGGAGCACGACTCGGAGGTCCTGATGGATAAGGTCCAAACACACTCAACAAGAACACGACACCTGCAGCCAAGCAAGACATTCGCCATCTCCTATCCCAGTCTGAGCGCACATGGCCGTTTGGATTGGCAACAGGAGGTGGAACGGCCTCGAGGACCAAGGCGAAAGTCTCATTCAAATGCCTCCCGCTAAACAGCTACGAGCAGACTGTGGAGCAGACGTCTACTTCCTCCCCTTCCTCTCCCTGGTTCCTCTGAGAGTGCTTCGGCGTGGCGTGGCAGTGGCACTCTGGCCAGACTCCCCTGACGACACATCTGGTGCAGGCCTCTCACTCCTGACCACATTGGCCTCCAGCGCAGCGGCGATCCTGCCCATTACCCCCACCATCGCGCTAAGGCTGGCCTGCGTAGCGCTATGGTTGGCCTGCATCTCCGCCCTCAGGCCGGTGATGTTGGCCTGCATCTCCGCCCTCAGGCCGGTGATGTTGTCATTCAGACTTGCCATTAAGGTGACCAGCTGGACTTGGGCGGAGGTCTGCCTACTCTGTGCATCGTAGAGCAGTTGGTCGATGACCTCACAGTTGCCAGGCACAGAGGCGGGTGGAGGCACAGAGGTGGGTGGTTGGAGGTGGGATGGCCCTGAGGGGGTGTCCTCCAGGGGCGAGGTCCACACCATCAGCTGATCAAGAAAGTCATGGCACATTTATATCAGACAAACTAACCCCAGTTTAAAAGTCAAATGAAACGTGTTGCTCATACGAGACATTTTGTTGTGGAAATGGTAGGCTAATATTGATAATAATAACTTCAACTCAACACTTTGTTACTCAGCAGTTGTGCCCTTCCTGATGACTTGTCGTACAGAACTTGTAAGTCGCTTTGGATAAAAGTGTCAGCTAAATGACTAAATGTAAATGTAGAATAATAATAATCATGACATTGCATTACTGATGATCAGCACCTATATCAGAAATAAATGTTTACTGTATTGATCATCATCTCAGAAGCAAGCATTTGAAATGTCAGATAGCCTTATTTCGCGTTGGCACTCTGCTTTATATTTCTCGAACAAGTTAGATACTGTTCATAACTCATAATATCTATTTTCTTTAGTATTCCGTTCATTTTGTATTGTATAGAGGAGTGCAAAATAATATAATCTTTATTGTCATTGTTGGTCCAACGAAATTCAGTTTAGATCATCACCACATACAAACATACTGAATATAGTGTGACCGGTGTACTCTGACGGCGTTGTGTATTAAGGACGACAGACATGGATGACTGTTGATGGTCTTTATTTTCCTCCTGTTAATTACAATGCAACACAATGCACCAGCATTAGGAATCTGCCACCTGCACTGCACGTGAGCCTCTGAGTTCCGGGAGGGACTCACCCATAAGAATGACACATTTGAATACATATAATTACATTGGAAAAATATACACAATTGAATACAAAACGGAAACATGGGAGCTACTGTACACACATACCTGTTAATTACAATGCAACACAATGCACCAGCATTAGGAATCTGCCACCTGCACTGCACGTGAGCTACAATTGGAAAAAGACGTGATTCCATTAACTACCATGTCACCAGCGCAAATCTCCTTACATGCTAGGCTAATAATGTGCATTTATACAGTTCCCTAACCCAGTCAAACCTCCCACGAATCTACACAGGTACATATTAACAACAGGAGTGACATTACAAACTCGTTCCACAGTTTAGGAATGTAACATACAACTTCTAACAACTTTGAGACCGAAGTCTATCATTGAACATAAGAATTAGTGCTCACCCTCTGAGTTCCGGGAGGGACTGACTATCAACCAGGAAGCAGGCAGGATGTGTGTCCCGGAGGACCGGAAAGGAAGGGTGTCGATTTCAAAATAAAAGCATTAACTCCCAAAAGTGCAATATAACAAAACGAAAGGAATGAAATCAACTTAAATCAATAAAATAAAACGTTTAGGAGTATTAGTGGAATGTATTATAGTGTATTTTGTGATGGGGTGTAATTATCTATACAAGGCAACAAGGCACTTGTTACAATAGCATGTATAAATAATAACATCGATAATATAATATTTGTCCCAAGTGCAATAGTGCTAGTGCAAATGAATAGTATGACAGTCCAGTTGAGTTAATGGATGGAGTGATTTTTTTATTTCTAATTTCTTTTCTTTTTTTGGACAGCGCTAAACTTGACAGCACTCTGCCAAGAGTGCTGTCAGGGGGGCAAAGCGCAGAGTGCGGACTGCGGACTGCTCGCGAGCTACACATATTGGGCGTGTCTGCGCTGGTATCTCATTGAGCAATGTGCTTTAGTGGATATCTCACAGACGCAGAGCAGGCTCCGCGAATGCATTTTGCTTCGTGCAATCCATTCTCTGTGGATTCCGCCCCAAGTGTCCTTAAAGTTCTGTTGTAGAGTTTAAAACCTTGATCTCCAACCTTTGTCAATCAAGTTGTTTTAATTGATTGTTATCCTTACTTGTCTATCCTATCATCCTGATCAGAGCGTATATTCCACCACACTGTGGTCGCACTCTCGAAGCTACACAACGAGGTAAACAAACTACAGACAGCTAATGTTGACGCTGCTATTTTGGTTCTGGGCGATTTCAACAGCACAAGTCTTAAAAAGGTGTTGCAGAATTTCTATCAGCATGTGACCTGTCCCACCAGAGGCGAGAACATATTAGACCATGTACACTCGCAATTTAAGAATGGGTACAAATCACAGACTCTTAGTCCATTCGGCAAATCGGACCACGCCGCCATCTTTCTTTTTCCAAAGTACAAACAAAGTCTCAAGCGCGCACCGGTAGTATCACGAGAGGTTAAGCGTTGGACTGTGGAGTCAGAGGAGACACTCCAGGCTGCACTTGAATTCACAGACTGGAGTGTGTTCCGTGATAACACAGTCAATATTAACGAATACACTGAAACGGTGCTTGACTTTGTCTGTACTCTGGTAGAAGAAACAATCCCCTCTACCACAATTATAGTTTACCCAAATCAAAAGCCCTGGGTAGATAAATCCTTCCGTGAGGCTCTGAAAGTGCGCACCTCAGCCTACAACGCCGGGCTTGTGGCAACATGAATGACCACAAGGTGGCGAGATACAACGTCAGGAGAGCAGTAATAGAGGCAAAACGGCGTTACAGGAATAAAGTTGAACTTCAGTTTGAACAGGCTGACTCTAGAGGTATGTGGCAGGGCCTCAGAACGATGACAGATTACAAAGGCACCTCCCTCAAACTGAACAGTGACATCTCCTTAGCAAATTATCTCAATACCTTCTATGTGAGGTTTGAGGCTTTGAATAACAACACCAGCCTACAAACCACTGCAATGGAGGGGGGGGGGTGCTGCTATATGGAGATTCAGTGTTCAGGATAACAGAACATGAGGTGAGGAGGACCTTTAAGAAAGTGAATATCAGGAAGGCAGCAGGACCGGACGGCATCCCCGGCCGTGTCCTAAAAGTCTGTGCCGACCAACTGGCCCCGGTATTCACTGATATATTTAACCTGTTCTTAGAACAGGCTGTCATCCCCACCTGTCTGAAGAAGTCCACCATTATCCCTGTACCCAAAAAATCTACGCCCGCTTGCCTCAACGACTACCGCCCTGTAGCTCTCACCTCCATAGCCATGAAGTGCTTTGAGAAGCTAGTGAAGGGCTACATCTGTTTCTCCCTCCCCATCAACCTGGACCCCCTGCAATTTGCATATCGCCCCAACAGGTCCACGGAGGACGCCATAGCCCATGTGCTGCACACAGCAGCATCACACCTGGACAAGAGGCAGGGGAACTATGTGAGAATGCTGTTCATCGACTACAGCATTCAATACCATAGTCCCCTCCAAACTCATGGCCAAGCTCAGGGACCTGGGCTTGAACTATGACCTCTGCCAGTGGGTCTTGGACTTCCTGATGGGTAGACCCCAGGTGGTAAGAGCAGGCAACTGCACCTCCTCATCCATCACGCTCAACATAGGGGCCCCCAGGGCTGTGTTCTGAGTCCCCTCCTCTACTCCCTGTACACACATGACTGTGTGGCACAGCGGAACAACAACACAATCATCAAATTTGCTGATGACACAGTAGTGGTGGGCCTGATCTCTGCCAACGACGAGAGGGCCTACCTGGAAGAGGTAGAGAATCTGTCGCAGTGGTGTCAGGAGAACTGCCTCTCCCTGAACGCCAGCAAAACAAAAGAGATGATTGTGGACTTCAGGAGGTCGGGGGTCAGGGACTACAGCCCCCTCAGCATCGACGTGGCACCGGTTGAGAGAGTGAACAGTTTCAAGTACCTCGGAGTCCACATATCCGAGGACTTGACATGGACCACACACATTGACAGTGTTGTGAAGAAGGCACGGCAACGCCTCTACTTCCTCAGGCGCCTAAGGAAGTTCCAAGTCAGTCAGAAGATCCTTAAGAACTTCTACTCATGCACAATAGAGAGCATCCTGACTGGCAATATCACCTCCTGGTTTGGGAATAGCACCGCACAAGACCGTAGCAGGCCCGTTCAGCTGAACGCACAATTGGAGGGGGGCTTCCCACTCTCCAGGACATTTACAACAAGCGGTGCATGGGTAAGGCTAAGAGAATTATCAAAGACTCCAGCTACCCAAACAACTGCCTCTTTGAACTGCTGTGGTCAGGCAAGCGATACCGGAGTCTCATGGCAAGCACAGAGAGACTCAAGTCAAGTCAAGTCAAGTCAAGAGTTTTAATTGTCACGGCATACAGGTATACAATGAAATGCGGGTGGTCTTGCCCGCAACGATGTGCAATACAGTGGTACATATAATAGAATCAAAAGAAGAAACAACATTGTGCAGTAACAGATAGCAGGTAACATGGAGTGACATCTCGGTATCTGTACATAGTTATTTACAGCGCATGTGTGACATGCTAGTTAGCTTTGGTAGTGCAATACACTGTTCCTGTTATTCTAATTTAAAGTGTCCTTTCCTTTGGCCATAAGTGTGCGTGTGTGCGACATGAGTGTGTGCCCGCTCATGTTAAAGTGTTAAGTGGCTGCTCGTGTGTGAGCGTGCACAGTGTGCGTGTCGTGTGTGTGTTCATGTGTGCTTGTGTGTGGACAGTTCAATGTTCTGAGCACTCAATGTACATTGTTCATGGCTCTGATGGCCTGGGGGAAGAAGCTGAGCCTAAGCCGCTCTGTCCTAGTAGCTGGGATTTGCAGGCGTCTGCCTGACCTCAGCAGCTGAAACAGGCTGTTATTGGGGTGGTGAGGGTCTTTCATTATCCTGCAGGCTCTGGATTTGCACCTCTTGTTGTATAGAACCTGCAGGGGGGGTAGTGCAATACCCGTGGTACGCTCGGCTGAGCGCACCACTTTCTGTAGGGCCTTCTTGTCCTGTGCCGTGCTGTTTCCATACCAGGCAGACTCAGAAGAAGCTTCTATCCCCAGGCCATCAGGATGCTCAATGAACAATAACACTATGTAACAACCATCAAATGCACTTACAGCACACACATCCACACGCACACACTCACTTTAAACAAACAACTCACTGCAGCACCCACTTTACCCACTTTAGAACACCTAAACACACTTTATATTTATTGGTAAAGAATTTGCACTACAACCCATACCTCATTACACCTTACTGTAAATTGTACCTCATCCCATTTCTGCTTTGTACTGTATAGTTACTTCTACTCTGCATTGTACATTTTATATATGTATATACTGAACACTTTTGTCTACGTACTTGACTTCTATTTTGTACTGCTATACTTATTTTATAGTTATCTATTTTTGTCTAGCACAGTCCCTGGAGTGTAACAGAAAGAAGCATTTTGTATAAAAGTATTCTGTACTTCTGTATGACAACTAATAAAGAAACTTGAACTTGAAACTTGTTATGATTGTATATGCTGTGTGATTTTATATGCCTTTTTATTTTTGCTTAACTCTGTATGTTTTGCTTAACTCTGTATGTAGACTCGAATGTATTGTAAATTAGAGAAACCTCAGTTGCCTTTCTAGTTTAAATAAAGGTGAAATGAAATACAGTGTAAGTATATAGTGTAGGTATACAGTGTGTGGTCTTGTACTTCTTCTAACTAGGGTTTTTCTTTGTCTAATTCTTGGACTTTTCTTTTCTTCCAGGGAATGCCTACCGATTGAACTGGGGAAACCATAACATTATTGACTGAAGTGATCACAACTGACTCAGTGAAAGATAATGTAAGTCATAATTATGTTGCTCTGTTAATAATCATCATTACTTTTCATGCATCATTATTCTGCAATCCATATCAATAGTACAGCTACACTAGGTGTGAAGGAACTGAGCGCTCACGGTGAGAATGCTCACGGTGGGAATGCTCATCGCAAGCGCTGAGCGCATTTTTGAATCACTGAACGTTCTGGTCTGTCTGAGCGCTGAGCAACTGCCTGATGTGACCCATCTGTTTGTTTTTCTTGTTGTTTTCAACTGCTCGGCAGTGGTGGTTATTTTGGGATTTTTACCCAGTTATTTTACCCTGGTCTTTTCTATATATTTTTATTTATTTTATTCTCGTGTTTTCCCCCACCCTCTCTCATCGCTCAGCGATTCCAGTGGTTACCCCTCTGGGGTAACTTTAAGAATCCCCCTTTTGTTTGTGTCTGCGTAGCAATCTTGTGTTTCTTTTTCAAATGTAGCCAAGAGTAAATACCCTAACCCTATCAAAAGAGCAGTCCACGTGTATATTTTCAGCACTACTTTTGTTTACCAATGAGTTAAGCTGTAAGCTGCTTTTTTGTATCATAAATCGATCAATAGAGACCATATTAAATCCCCAATTATCATATCATGTGGTATCATTGGAAAGCCACACTCATTGGCTACAACCCTGTGCAAAGATCTTCGTGATCGCCAAATGATTGACGGAGCTAGAGCCCCGGGAGTGGTAATGTGTACTTTTGCATAATTTGGGGCACGCCTCACATATCGGCATGTAACTCGAGAACCACTGAACGGATTTAGTCACCTGAAAGGGCAATCGACAGGCAACAAATAGCGCTTTAATTCTACCTATATATTGTATTAAAAGAAATGCACCCCCGAGCCACTAGAGGTCGGCAAAGTGGCATCGCGAATCGTCCTCATGAGGGCCCACATGTGTTAAGAGGTTAATGTATTTTTTATTTGATTTTTTTGTAGCCAAGAGTGAAGACCATAACCCTATCAAAACAGTAGTCAAAGTGTATATTTTCATTTTTACCGATGTTTTATACAATTTATCGGAAATTAATTATTAATGCTAATTATATCTCTTTTATCGTAAAACCGCAAGGAAATGACTAAATCCAGATTCAACCCTGCCATTGGAAAGAGGAGCCTTTTCCCTATCCACCCGTAATTTATAGGCCTGATATTCTCTATATTCATATTTCTAATTGCATGTGTCCGGATAGCAAAATTCAGCACTGTATCTACAAAAAAACCTGTAAATCATCTGCCCTTTATTCATTTTCTTATTTATACATTTTTAGTACAGTGTGAATGAGCATCTTTTCATGTCTGGTCAATGTTAGCATGGTGTTATTCACCATGAATTATTTTTAATATATATATATATATATATATATATATATATATATATATATATATATATATATATATATATATATATATATATATATATTAGGGCTGTCAGTTTATTGCGTTAATTAGATTAATTAATTACACAGCAAATTATCGCATTATGAAAATTAACTCAAAATGTATTACAAAAAAAAATAAAAAATGTAATCTCATTCATTCCATTAAAACGTAGAATAAACATTTACAGACTTTTTTTAAATGGTCCATTTGCATGTTCTTGGTATCTGAATCTATTGATCTCAGGGAATGTATTCCCAGTGTCAGAAATACTGTGTCTGTTACTAGGCTTGAGTAAATTCTAATGAACCAAATGAGAATATTCCATACATTTTTTATTGTTTTGACTGTGAATAACACCATGTTAAAATTTACCAGACCTGAAAAATCTAAGCAAATGAATAAAGGGAAGATGATTAAACAGAAGGTTTTGTAAATACAGTACTGAATTCTGCCATCCATGCAATTTGAAATATGGCCTAAAATGGTTATGCGATTAAAATGCGATTAATTAGATTAATTAATTACAAATCCTGTAATTAATTTGATTAATTTTTTTTATCGCCTGACAGCACTAATATATATATATATATTCTCCTTTGGTTCATGTTGAGAGTCACAGCCAACTAGTGACACTGGTTAATTATGACATCCTGTTCTCTCTGTCAATTGTGGGATGTAAAAGGTATAAGCATATGTTTATGGTATATATCTGTTTTAAATCTAGGCATATGTTACTGTATGTGTCTATATGTGAAATGTATTCATATATATATATACATATACACATATATATATATATCCCTTTGCACGAGAACCTAGGACTGGGCTGGTCTGCACAAGTCAGAATGAAAAGAGCAGGGTGGCACATTTTAACCCTTGCCTGTCCTGCCTGCAGAGATGGCCGGGATCCGTGGCAGAGGAAGCAGCTCTCTGTGACGGATGTCTGTCTTGTCAGAAGAGAGAGTTATCATAACACTTTAAAAACTACATGTGTGATGTGTAAACATATAACCAATGATTAGTACAGGTATATATATATACTATATATAGACTATTCATGCTAAAAAGGACCATGTACTATATAGCACCAGCAGTCTCCCTCGTCTGTTTATCTTACTGTTAGAGTGAGTCAGAACGAAAGGGGCCCCTTAGGAATGTCGGGAGGTGGTGACCTTGGGAGACGTCTCCGAGCAGGAAGGATCCATGGTAGATGGGTGCTTTCCAGCGCAGAGAGACAAATGGAGGTTACACCATATCGTACTCTGTTCCAGCAAAAACGTTACAATTACTTTATAAGTTACAACCCAGTGGAGTAAACAGGAGCCAATGGCAACTAGAAGAGGAGGCGGGTTCACTCTTATGTGTTATACGTTGATTGGCTAGTGAAATTACATCATTGTATTTAAACCAATGGCAAAGAGATCTTTTTCAGATTTTGCTTGCAGACACCTTTCTTCAAGCGGCCGATCTCGTTGTGCGGTGTAAGGAACGGAATCGGTCTATTTTTCAAAGTGGAGTCCCCATGACAAAGCTTTGTTTTTTAGCTCATTTGCTCAAAATGACAAAGAGAGCTTTTTGCTATGATAGAGTTTTTGAGTTTTTTTCAGATTCAAGCAGATTTTCACCTTTGACTTGATACACCAGGCAGCATAGGTTATGCTATCTTAGAGATGAGATGTTTTGTTTTTATAATCTTTTAAACTGTATTGGACATTTCCAATACAGACTATTTTGTAACTTCCTTAAATAAAAATGACTTTTTATAATTATCCATTGAGCTCTTGGACTGATTTCTGCCAGCAATGGGCCAAGAGACTGGCCGCGCCCTGCAAATTCTCCGAGGTGACTATGTACTGGCAGCATGTACTACAGATTGAATCAATTGCTGGTTAATGCTTTTCAGCTAAAGTTATATATTATATATTATGCTATTGACGGTAGTAATACTATATATGGCAATGTTTGTTGTTTGTGGGTTCCGGTGTCTCTGTGACCGATAGGCTCTGTCGGGTCTGTGGGAAGTCGATTATCTAATCACTGCAGGATTGGATGGTCGGGTGCCGCTGACGGACGGGCCTGTCGGATTGACAAGAGGTACTGGGGCGTGCAAACAATGATTACGTGTTAGTACGCTAATGTTACATTATTAACAGTGGTAATACTTATTAAAAGAGTAGTAATACAACCAAGCTTTTCAAATGATCAGTACTACATGCCTTCCCTCACAAATGAGGACGGTGATGATGGTGGTGGTGAAGTAATATCACAGAGTTTTCAAATGATCAGTACTACATGCCTTCCCTCACAAATGAGGATATTGGCGGTGTTATTATAGGCAATAAGAGTTCTCCTAGACATACATTCGGTTTATTACAAACAAGAAGAGGTTAACAACTCTTCTATGCTTACATTTCATATCAACTGGATATAACTAAACCAGTGACTATGAAGTAAGCTTGACAGAAATAGTAATTGACTTGAGAACTTGGCGAGTTTAGCACCTCGCTGGGGGATATCGAGCCACAGGCCACAGGCTTCTATCTCGAGTAGGTGATTGAGATAGATAGAGACTGCCTGTAGCTCTTAACAGTTCATTACAATTTACTCAAGCATAGTGTAGTAACAAGACACAATATTTCTGGCAAATTCTCTGAAAATATGGCTTAAGAGGTTAAGTACATGTTTCTCTCTGACCGTAGCTGAGTCACTCAGTTATTTAACTCTGTCTCTGTAACACACTGCCATCTTCTCAGACCCTTGTAACTCTGCCATTTAAGTATTCAATTTGGAAATGTTAGTCATTGTTCTGTAATTTAGAACAATACATCCTTTAATGTATGTAGAATGTATTTAATTAGTATTATATAGTCCAGAAACCCTAGATTTGAGCAGTTTTTAGATGAGGAGAAATTATCACACTGGGTACTCTGCCCACTAGAGCTGAACAACGAATCAAAATTAGTACAATATCTATAGTGCAATATTTGTTAAAGGCAAAATGTGTATTGAAATACCATTCTAAATGAAGGATTGTGGTGCTGCTGAGATGTCCTTGCCTACAAATTGTATTCTAAGAAAACATCAGTCGAAATAATGACAATTCGATATTTTTATAAACATTTTATTACTTTAGTATTGGCACAGCTTGGATGAAAAAAGCTGCTGTAGATGTTTTGAGAGATAACGATCGCAGCGCTGCTCCTGGCGCTCCTCTTGAACTCAGCCTTTGAAGTGAAATGTTCCAGCGGGTTGAAAAATGTCAGGTGCGCTTCGGCTGACATCAAAGTACCCCCCCCCCCCACCCCGCCACGTGCACAGTCTCAACACTGAGCGGTAACACGATAATATGCTACCTTGTTCTTAGTGGAAAATAATAACACACAACCGACACCCCAGTATAACGACACAGCATTTAATGAACCCTTCTAAAGATAACGGCGTTCTGTTCACAGTGAGGCCTGACGCGGCTCGTATCAAAGAGAGGTCTTCCCTGCCGCCGCCGGGGCCTTTTCTTCCTCAGTCCAGACATCTCTCGCTGCAGCACCACCACCTGGCCACACATCTCTCACTGCAGCACTAAGACACATCTCTCACTGCAGCACTAAGACAACACATCTCTCACTGCAGCACTAAGACACATCTATCACTGCAGCACCACCACCTGGCCACACATCTCTCACTGCAGCACCACCACCTGGCCACACATCTCTCACTGCAGCACCACCACCTGGCCACACATCTCTCACTGCAGCACTAAGACACATCTCTCACTGCAGCACTAAGACAACACATCTCTCACTGCAGCACTAAGACACATCTCTCACTGCAGCACCACCACCTGGCCACACATCTCTCACTGCAGCACTAAGACACATCTCTCACTGCAGCACTAAGACACATCTCTCACTGCAGCACTAAGACACATCTCTCATTGCAGCACCACCACCTGGCCACACATCTCTCACTGCAGCACTAAGACACATCTCTCACTGCAGCACTAAGACACATCTCTCACTGCAGCACTAAGACAACACATCTCTCACTGCAGCACTAAGACACATCTCTCACTGCAGCACTAAGACACATCTCTCACTGCAGCACTAAGTGTGAGGATTGGTTCATTCCCCGCCACACGCTCCGCTCCTTTAAGGTACTGTGTTGATTGATGCATTCCCCGCCACACGCAACGCTCCTTTAAGGTGCTGTGTTGATTGGTGCATTCCCCGCCACACGCTTTTGGAGCAAGTATCAATTCCAGCGCGCACCTGTCATAGTTTTTGATTAGCGCCCCAGAGGCTTTTTAAACTGGGACTTCCCTTCAATCGATGTCGGGTCGTTTTGGAATACAACTGCTTTTGCCTGCTTTTTCCCCGTTGCTGTGCCTCGACTTCTTTCCCTCCAGGACTTTCTGTGGAGATCCGCTGATGAGAACCTTGTTCCCCGTTTGGAGCTGCGCCACATTTACCCGCTTTACGCGTTTGCGCTTGGGTGAGTTGGAACCAAACCCCTGTGGATTATTCGGTCTGTGTGTGTGACGAACATCGAAGATTATCATTTTCGCTTGCACTGGACTCAGTTGAAGTGTGTGTTTTGAAGAGACACTGAAGATATCATTTCTGTTTGCCCTAAACTCAGCTAACTTGTGTGTTGTGGAGAACACTGAAGATTGTTACTGTTCATTGGTTCTGGACACAGCTAAGGGAGGAGGGAACCACACTGCCTCTGTGTTTCGTTGGACTGTTATTGATATCTCTCTCTCTCTCCGTTTTCCACCTCGAGTTAAAGCTGGGAGTATCTGCAGAGCCGCTACAACGTCAAATACCGATTCCCCACCGCTATCACCAGGAGGATCTGCAGAGCCGCAGAGATCTCTGTCGATGGCAGTCTCCCTTGTTGTTTCATAATTGTTACTTTACCCCTTTTGTGACTCTGTAAATAAATACGCCCTATTATTTGGCTAACTCTGAACTTCCTGTCTGTGCCGTGCGATTGAGGTCGGTTCAAACCCTAACACTAAGACACATCTCTCACTGCAGCACTAAGACACATCTCTCACTGCAGCACTAAGATACATCTCTCACTGCAGCACTAAGACACATCTCTCATTGCAGCACTAAGACACATCTCTCACTGCAGCACTAAGACACATCTCTCACTGCAGCACTAAGGATTTGCACTACAACTCGTACACCTACTGTGAATTGTACCTAAACTGCACCTCGTCCATTTGTGCCTTGCACTATATAGCATTGTATATTAGTACACTGCACAGTATTGTATATTGTATGGTAACTACGTCTACGAACATTGTACATATGTCTAAACTGAACACTGTGACCTCTTTTTTTACTTCTAATTTTTACTATGTTTTTATTTCATACTTATCTTGTCATGCACGGTCTCTGGAGCGCAACAGTAAGAAGCATTTTGTACAAAAGTATTCTGTACTTCTGTATGACAACTATTAAAGAAACTTGAAACTTGAAACTTGAAACTTGAGATACATCTCTCACTGCAGCACTAAGACACATCTCTCACTGCAGCACTAAGACAACACATCTCTCACTGCAGCACTAAGGGCGTGTTCACACCTGAAAGTCCGCGGATAGAAGACAGACTATGCACCCACTGCACACAAGAAGAGGTGGAAACCGAGCTCCACTTCTTAACAAGCTGCCCACTATGTCAAGACATCAGAGACATTATACTTCAACCTCCCCACTATACCAAGACATTGAATTGATTGATTGATTGAAAACTTTATTAACAGATTGCAGAATGGGTACAATACAGTACAGCTCAATACACACAATTGTTAAGGGGATGCAGACCAGAGAAAGACTTTCGTCTTGTTTACATCAGGGTCCCCCATTTTCAATTCATCAGGACATATATGACATACATGACATACAGATAGTCAGTACTGCTACATCTATACATTTATGACATACCAGATTTGCAAATACAGTACTGTTTGTGATACAGAAGGAGTCAAGAAAAGGGAGTATATACATTTGACGTAGAAACTGTACATTGGAGGAGGTTGGGTGGGGGGGGTTGGGTACATTGGGATATTGACAACCATACTGGGTAATTTACATTGGAGGTGGTTGGGGGGGGGGGGGGGGGGGCACACTGTATATACAAGTAAAACTGTACATTGAGGGGGTGGGGGGGGAGGAGACACTGTACAAACAAACAAAATTGTACATTGGACTATTGACAAAACCATACTAGGTAAATGACTGTACATTGGAGGGGGTTGGGTTAGGATATTTACAGGGGCCAGTGTTGAATTGCAGTCTCCCGTAGGTGTCCATTGAGAGAGGTTTTGAAAGTGGGTAGTGATCCACATTCCTTTACAGCTTTGGGTACACATTGATGTGGCATAATTGCGAAACGTGTTTAGTCCCTTATTTGAGCCGAATCTGGGTTTAACATGATTTGTGGAGCTCCCTCTGGTGTTGTGATTGTGGTATTCACTGACCTTTGGGAAGTATTTTGACATGTACATGGGTACCTTGGTCGTGTAGTGTATCTTGTAGACCAGGCCCATTGCAAGTTGCTGTACTCTGTCGTCTACTCTAAGCCATCCTAGGTTGTTAAAGTGGGCAGGGGTGAGGTGGGTTCTAGGAGTAAGGTCAAGCAGTAGTCTGACCAGTTTGTTTTGAGATGTTTGTAATTTTGTTTTTAGCGCCTTTGAGGTGCTTTGGTACCATGAGGTGCAAGCATAGTCGTAGTACCCCTGAATGAGTGCTCCTGCCAGAGTCTTCAGGTTATTCTTGTTTACCAGAGAGGAGATCCGGTACAAGAATCGAGTTCGTTGGTTGACTTTTTTTATTACATTGGATGCCATTTTGTCACAGGAGAGATTAGCCTCTAGGATGGAACCCAGGTAGGTAATTTCATCTTTCCTTGTGACAATATTGTCACCCACTGTAACTGAGAAGCCGTCGGTCTTGCTGAGTTTGTTATTTGAACCGAAGAGAATGGACTCTGTTTTGCCCATGTGTAATGATAGTTTGTTATCAGCGAGCCATATGCAGATTCTGCCTAGTTCCGAGCTGAGGGTTTTTTCAACCTGTAACTTGTTCTTGTCAGAGACCAGCAGGGCTGAGTCGTCCGCAAACAGGAACAAGTTGCAGTCACAAGCTGACGACATGTCATTTGCATAAATTAGGAACAGTAGCGGTCCTAGTATCCATCAGATACATATACTTCAACATGCCCACTATGCCAAGACATCAGAGACATATACTTCAACCTGCCCACCAGGGTTTCCGTTAGAATTTTTTTTGCCGGTCTGAGTGTCCGGTAGATTTCAATCTACCGGACAAATGGGATCAATTCCGGTCAGAGTTTATTGAGCTTAAAAACAATTGATAGGCCTATATAAAGAATAACATCCTCAAGGCATTTATAATATTTTTACTTAAAACTAGGCTACTTTTGCGTATATACAGTCATTAATATATTCCAAATAAAATAAGTCCCTCGTGACTTCGTGCTGCTGCCGACTTGAGGTGTCGGTGGGCAGTCTGCCCGACATTAATAAACAGCAGTCTGTTATAATAAAATTTTTATGAGCTAACGAATTCCGTTATATTGGACATTTGTATTAATTATATAAAGCAAAGAACTGAGAAATTTGGCAGAGAGAGATGGCAACATTATCGTGGGTTTGCGTGATGTATATCTCCACCTCCCAACGACTTGGTGCTGGTCATAATGTCCGGTGAAAATAATTCCCTCTAAGCACAATTTGATTATTTGAATTGTATTAAAATAGCCTATGCGATGAATGAAACAATCATTACATTTGTTTCATCGTTGCTTCACCAAGCAGGTCTAATAATGACAACGATGTGTCAGCGGGAGCTTGCTGCTAGATTTGCGAGAGCATGCAGCTGCAGACCCGCAGAGCAGCTGTGTTTTCAGGTCCGGTCTGGGGACCGCTCAGCAGCGCCCCCCACCCAACAGCTGAATTGCCAATGGCTGAATTGGAGTACTGCACTGTGCGGGCACAGCTCTGTGGGACTGCGGCTCTGCAGCTGCATGCTTCTCGGAAATCTAGCAGCAAGCTCCCGCTGACACATCGTTGTCATTATTAGACCTGCTTGGTGAAGCAACGATGAAACAAATGTAATGATTGTTTCGTTCATCGCATTGGCTATTTAATTTTAGCCTATTTTAATACAATTCAAATAATCAAATTGTGCTTAGGGGGAATTATTTTCACCGGACATTATGACCGGAGAGATTAAATATGTTGGACTTCAACAGATTTTTCCGGTCAAATACCGGTAATTACCGGCTAACGGAAAACCTGCTGCCCACTATACCAAGACATCAGAGACATATACTTCAACCTGCCCACTATGCCAAGACATCAGAGACATATACTTCAACATGCCCACTATGCCAAGACATCAGAGACATATACTTCAACCTGCCCACTATACCAAGACATCAGAAACATATACTTCAACCTGCCCACTATACCAAGACATCAGAGACATATACTTCAACCTGCCCACTATACCAAGACACCATACTTCAACCTGCCCACTATACCAAGACATCAGAGACATATACTTCAACCTGCCCACTATACCAAGACATCAGAGACATATACTTCAACCTGCCCACTATACAAAGACATCAGAGACATACTTCAACCTGCCCACTATACCAAGACATCAGAGACATATACTTCAACCTGCCCACTATACCAAGACATCAGAGACATATACTTCAACCTGCCCAGTATACCAAGACATCAGAGACATATACTTCCCACAAATTGCAGACACCCAAAGAGACTTTGAAAACATGGACAATAACTAAAACTCCCATACCTACTGGGAGAAATACAAGAATGTGCAAACACAGCAGCAAGAATTGTGAGCTGCTGTGACAAGAAAAGGACATCCAACGAAATACAACCACCATAAAGACTGTCAATCACACACAAAAAATTCCTGCTGTACTGTACTGATTACTTCTGATTTCTCTGTTTGATTGTTTTGTTTAGTTTGGCTTTGGCAATGTAAACATATGTTTCCCATGTCAGTAAAGCCCATTTGAATTGAATTGATTTTAATTTAATTGAGATGAGAGAGAGAGAGAGAGAGAGAGAGAGAGAGAGAGAGAGAGAGAGAGAGAGAGAGAGAGAGAGAGAGAGAGAGAGAGAGAGAGAGAGAGAGAGAGAAACTATCATTTATACTATTTAGAATTCTTAAAGGACAAACTGAGGATCATCCAGAAGAAGAGAGAGAGGAGGGGGAGGGGGAGAGAGGCTGGGGTAGTGGGTGGAGGGGAGTCTCTGTGTGTGTGTCTGTGTCTTCGTGTGTGTGTGTGTGTGTGTGTGTGTGTGTGTGTGTGTGTGTGTGTGTGTGTGTGTGTGTGTGTGTGTGTGTGTGTGTGTGTGTGTGTGTGTGTGTGTGTGTGTGTGTGTGTGTGTGTGTGTGTGTGTGTGTGTGTGTGTGTGTGTGAGATTGATGAGCGAGAGTGAGAAACTAAGACTCACTTCACTCTGGGCTGGAAGATTAAGGAAGATTAGATTGATAGAGCGAGTGAAGGAAGGGAGTGATGGAAGAGATAGCTTCTACCACAAACCACGGATATATCTCTGAATGCCTAATACCCTGAGAGGGGGGGGGGATTATGAAACAGAATGAAGAGAGAAAGAAAACAAAAAATATATAACAGAGAGAGAGGGGGAGAGGGAGAGATAGAGAGAGAGAGCGGGAAGGGGATGATGGAAGGATTGATAGCGACAACTGGATGGATAGATAAAGATGAGAGCAAACCAGGCTCAGGGGAACCCTACGAGTGGTGATCCCAGTGGGGGGTGAGGGGGGGGGGGGGGGGTGAGAACGGTAATCCATGCCTTGGGAGTCGGTTGGAGGAGAGCGCCATCATCCAGGCCATGTTAGTTACCTCTCCAGAACTCTCCTCTCCAGAACTCTCCTCTCCAGAACTCTCCTCCTCTCCAGAACTCTACTCTCCAAAACTCTCCTCTCTAGAACTCTCCTCCTCTCCAGAACTCTACTTCTCTCCAGAACTCTCCTCTCCAGAACTCTCCTCTCCAGAACTCTCCTCCTCTCCAGAACTCTCCTTTCCAGAACTTTCCTCCTCTCCAGAACTCTCCTCTCCAGGACTCTCCTCTCCTCTCCAGAACTCTCCTCTCCATAACTCTCCTCTCCTCTCCAGAACTCTCCTCTCCAGAACTCTGCTCTCCAGAACTCTCCTCTCCAGAACTCTCCTCTCTAGAACTCTCCTCTCTAGAACTCTCCTCTCTAGAACTCTCCTCTCTAGAACTCTCCTCTCCAGAACTCTCCTCTCTAGAATTCTCCTCTCTAGAACTCTCCTCTCCAGAACTCTCCTCTCCAGAATTCTCCTCTCCAGAACTCTCCTCTCCAGAACGCTCCTCTCCAGAACTTCCAGTTTTTATTATTATTATTATTTTTTTTTACTTCACCGTCTATGTGTTATTTATTTAGGGGTCTTGATTGTTAGTGTGAAATAGAAATACCCCCACCAGCACCCCGGGCCCTGGAACCTGCCACCTCCACACCAGAGCCCAGGGGCAGAGGGCATGGAGGGGGTGTTATCACTATCACTGCCCCCCAGCACCACCCTGGGTGAGGGGGACACGCTGGAGGCTGTGACCTCAGTACCCCCCGCCTTGTAGCTCCAGGATACCAGGGTTGGGATTGTTCCCCGTGCCG
The DNA here is from genome assembly GCF_963971535.1 of Notolepis coatsorum. NCBI lineage: Eukaryota > Metazoa > Chordata > Actinopteri > Aulopiformes > Paralepididae > Notolepis > Notolepis coatsorum. The sequence goes on from NC_140168.1 coordinate 127,272,234, forward strand.
AGGGGGAGGTGACCTTGGACAGAGTCGTAGACTGGCAGCTGATTGTGTGTGAGACAGAGGGAGATAGAAACGGAGCGGTGCTGTTGGATCATCTGTGTGATGGTGTGAGGTGATGGAGTGTGTGTGTGTTAGAGAGAGAGAGAGAGAGAGAGAGAGCGAGAGAGAGAGAGAGAGAGAGAGAGAGAGAGAGAGAGAGAGAGAGAGAGAGAGAGAGAGAGAGAGAGAGATGAATATAGCCCTATTTGAAAGCACATTTTGTGTGTGATATTTAGTGTTTGTGAGCGAGGGTGTGTGTGTGTGTGTGTGTGTATGTGTGTGTGTGTGTGTGTGTGTCCATCTGTCCGAGACGTCTCTAACAGAGTTTACAGCCTCCGTCTTGGAGAGGAGCCAGAACATCATCACACAGTGTGACGAGGCAGCCTGCAGGAAGAAGAAACCCTGAGAATACAACACAGCCACACTTTGATCTCCTACATCGCATTTTGGAACACAGCACTTGTACGTTGGATATAACTTGCTGTATTTTGCTCCTCAGAGTCTCAAATGACATCATGAGATCATCTGACGATGGAAAATGTTCTGTGCTGGTGCTATTGGACTTAAGTGCAGCCTTTGATACAGTCGACCACTGCATTCTGATCGAAAGACTCAGGCAGTGGGCTGGCATCACTGGGAGTGCGCTGGACTGGTTCTCCTCCTATCTGCAAGATAGGAGTTTTTCTGTGTCTACTGGCACGTTCACATCCGAAACTGCTCCATTGTCCTGTGGCATGCCCCAGGGTTCTGTGCTGGTTCCTACTCTGTTTGCACTTTACATGCTCCCCCTGGGAGTAATCATTAGTAAATTCAAAGAGGTCTCTTACCATTTCTATGCTGACGATATCCAATTATATGTCTCTTTCAAGCCTGAACAATCTGACAAATTATCTGCCCTCTTTGACTGTCTGACTGCTGTCAAGGATTGGATGGCAAAAAACGTCCTTCAGTTAAACGCAGAAAAAACGGAGGTTCTTATTATAGGCTCATGGGGACCCTCTCGACAACTCTGAGGCCCAAGCTCAGAAACCTTGGTGTTTCGTTTCATCTCGCCTGTATTATTGTAACTCTCTTTTCACTTGCCTCGATGCATCCACTTTGGGCCGGCTACAAATGGGCCAAAACGCAGATGGCTGCTGATTAGGTCCAGAAAGTACTGCCACATCACTCCCATCTTAGTTTCCCTTCACTGGCTCCTCATCACATTCAGAATTCACTTTAAGGTTCTGGTCATCACCTACAGAGCACTCCATGGTCAGGCACCTGCCTGCATCAGCGACCCACTGCGTCCTTACACCACAAACAGATCTCTCAGGTTGTCTGATCAGTGGCATCAACACTTGTGAAGAAGTAACCCGAACCCACTGGATAGTTTGGTAGTAGTCATGTATTTAATTATTATTCAGATAAGGTTGCACAGGATTCCTTCAAATTACAACCAGTGGACATGGCTATGGTAGAAAAAACGATCAATACCCTAGGCTAGGACAAAGCTACTGGAATAGATGGCTTACCAGTAAGGTTTATCAAAGACGGAGCAAACCAGATTAGTGAACCTCTAACACATATCATCAACCTATCACTGAACCAGGGTATCGTACCCGACGACTTAAAGTGTGCCAGAGTGGTTCCACTACACAAAAAAGGAGATAGGACAAACGAGGGAAACTATCGTCCAGTTTCTATTCTCAGCATCATCTCCAAAGTTCTTGAGAAGGTCATATTTAATCAAATATCAGATTTTCTTAAACAGACAGATCTCCTTTATCAATTCCAGTCTGGCTTTCGCCCTGGGTATTCTACGGATGCTTGCCTGATTGATCTCACTGACCATATTCGAACCCAGATGGACTGTGGCAAACAAACTGGCATGGTTCTGATTGACCTGCAGAAAGCGTTTGATACTGTTGACCATCAGATCCTGCTTGAGAAGCTCAAAGCCTGTGGGATGGACGATGGGTCGGTGAGATGGTTCAGGTCGTACTTGACTGGGAGGACCCAGGTTGTGAACATAAATGGTGTCGCATCTTCATATAATGAAATAACATGTGGGGTGCCGCAAGGCAGCATCCTTGCTCCATTGCTCTTTTCATTATATGTTAATGACATGGTGTCTGCAGTATCCTGCAGACTCCTACTGTACTCAGCACTTCTCGTGTCTGGAGATGACACAGCAGAAATTCAAGCCGGTCTCAGTAGGGAGCTGGAAAGCCTTCACAAATGGTTAGTTGACAACAGATTATCGATTCACCTTGGAAAAACGTAGTCAATTCTATTCAGCTCAAAACATAAATTAAAGGAATGCTCCCGACTTGAGATCAGCTGTAATGGCTTCAGTGTAGAGTCTAGAGACTGTGTTAAATACTTAGGTGCAGACCTCGACCAAACACTCTCAGGGAAAACAATGGCACTGAAGGTGATCAAAAAAGTTAAGACAAGGGTGACATTTTTGCACAGAAAAAAGACGTTCTTATCACTGGAAACTATGAAATTGCTTGCCAACTGCATCATCCTCAGCCAATATGATTATGCATGTATGTACTGGTATAGTGGTGTTACAGTGGAAAGTAAACAGGCTACAAACCAGCCAAAATAAGACCATACGATTGGTCCTAAATCTGCCACCTCAAACCCATATTGAGCCATGTCACTTCAATGAGGTGGGATGGCTCCCTGTGGAGCAGAGGGTCTCCTTTCTGAAACTGGGACATATCTATAAAATGTTAAATGGATCTGCCCCGTTATTTATGCTCTCGCATTGTCCTGCGTGGCCAGGTCCACGGACGACAGTTACGGTCTGGACAGCTCTCAGTTTATGAGCCTAGAAAGGGTTCCTATTCACAGAATGGCCTTCTGTCAACAGCCTGTCGGCTGTGGAACTCTCTGCCCAGGGCCATCCAAAACTCCCCCACTATTACTGTCTTCAAGAGGGATGTGAAGCCACGTCTGCAACAATAGGTTGCAGTGGGTTCTTGGCCACCACTCTTGAAGAACAGGAACATGACATGATGTAATGAGGCTCTTTCAGAAAATTGTGTTGTCTATTTTATCTACTTGTTGTATCTATCTTATCTTTCTTTGTGGTTTATTGTATTCTTCTTGGGACCATGTTGGAAACAAGTCGACTGACTTTCACATGTTATCCTTGTACCCCTTGTTTTTATACTTTTGTATAAATTGCATGTACTAAATCAAATCAAATCAAATCAGGGCTTGCTGGCTGTCCCCCGGTCTAGATTAAAGACACACAGTGACCGAGCATTCGAAACCGTGGCCCCCAGGCTATGGAATACTCTGTCCTTGGACCTTAGATCTGTGGTCTCGGTAAACACCTTTAAAAAGCAGCTAAAGACTGTGCTGTTTAAACAGGCGATTAGCGAATTATGCTCTGTGTAAATATTTTATGTCTTTTTGATCTGTTTTGGTTTTCCTGATCTTTCATGTTTTTCATAATTTTCTTTTACCATGCTGCTATCTTTGCACTTTACTGATGTTTTTACTACGTGAAGCACTTTGTGACCCTGGTCTGTGAAAGGTGCTATATCAATAAATGTTACTTACTTACTTACTTACTTACTTACTTACTTACTTACTTACTTACTTACTTACTGTATAATGACAATACATTTGAATCTAATCTAATCTAATTTGGATCAGTCGCAAATTGCTTTTGCGTTGCTTGTGGACTCGGCCCTCGCAGGGGTCAGGCGTCAGCACAACCCTTATAAGGAGCTGGAGGGGCGTGTCTGTATGCAAATCCAGGTGTACGAGAACACGCTTTCAGTTTAACAATGAGTGATGTTCCTCATTCAGCTGAGAACAGTTTGGCAGTTTGCGAACACCTTTTCACACGTTCGGGCATCCGGAGGAGGACTTTCATAAATGTGTTCGTACAAACGACTACGACGATAGTTACGAAGATAGTTACGTACACTTTCCATCATGAGGTCCATTGTATGTATTTCGTACACACTAGTTACTTTTTTTCCTAAAGTTTTTATTTTCCCATCCTTTATAGTTGATTAGATGATAATCTTGGTATTGTCTAGCACACACGCACGCACACACACACGCACGCACGCACACACACACACACACATGCAAAATGCACCACACGCGCTCACGCACACACACACAGTACCAGTACGCTCTTGATCAGATCCAAGGTGGCCTTGTGGTGTGACCTGCCAGAGACGGCGACTTAAAACACCAACAGAGAGAGAGGAGAGAGAGAGAGAGAGAGAGAGATAAAGTGAGAGAGAGAGAGAGAGAGAGAGAGAGAGAGAGAGAGAGAGAAGAGAGACAGACAGACAGACAGACAGACAGACAGACAGACAGACAGACAGAGAGGAGAGAGAGGAAGAGACATATACTTCCCACAAATTGCAAACACCCAAAGAGACTTTGAAAACATGGACAATAACTCAAAACTCCCATACCTACTGGGAGAAATACAAGAATGTGCAAACACAGCAGCCAGATTTGTGAGCTGCTGTGACAAGAAACGGACATACAACGGAATGCAACCACCATAAAGACTACAAGAAATTCCTTCTGTAATGTACTGATTTCTTTTGTTTTCTCTGTTTGATTGTTTTGTTTTGTTTGGCTTTGGCAATGTAAACGTATGTTTCCCATGTCAATAAAGCCCATTTGAATTTAATTGAAATTGAATTGAATTGAGAGATAGAGACAAGAGAGAGGAGAGAGATATAGGAAGAGAGAGAGAGAGAGAGAGAGAGAGAGAGAGAGAGAGAGAGAGAGAGAGAGAGAGAGAGAGAGAGAGAGAGAGAGAGAGAGAGAGAGGGGAGAGAGAGAGGGGGAGAAGAGAGAGAAACAGAGAGAGAGAGAGAGAGAGAGAGAGAGAGGGAGAGAGAGAGAGAGAGAGAGAGAGAGAGAGAGAGAGAGAGGAGAGAGAGAGAGAGAGAGAGAGAGAGAGAGAGAGAGAGAGAGAGAGAGAGAGAGAGAGAGAGAGAGAGAGAGAGAGAGAGAGAAACAAAATGCATTTTGAGATTGGGGCAAAGTCATTAGAATTACAAAAATAACAGGCAGGAAGGACCTGGGAGCCTGAGAGGCATGCAGAGGAGGGAGATATATGCTAATAAGGCTGGGATTTAGCTCCAATGGTGGGGATTAAAAACACAGCGCAAGCTTCCAGGCCGCTAAACTAAACTAGTGCTTTTTAGGTTTTCAAAAAATAGGCCTAGGGCTTAAGAGGTTAACTACTGATAAACTACCACACAACTACTACAGAATGTAATTAAACTACCACAGAACTACTGCAGAACGTAGTTAAACTACCACATAACTACTGCAGAATGTAATTAAACTACCACACACCTACTGCAGAATGTAGTTAAACTACCCATAACTACTGCAGAATGTAATTAAACTACCACACACCTACTGCAGAATGTAGTTAAACTACCCATAACTACTGCAGAATGTAGTTAATCTACCACAGAACTACTGCAGAATGTAGTTAAACTACCACAGAACTACAGCAGAATGTAATTAAACTACCACAGAACTACTGCAGAATGTAGTTAAACTACCACATAACTACTGCAGAACTACTCCCCAACACTGAATAGTTGCAAAGTAACTTAACACTATAACCATAGGAGAGTAATGTTATTTATTACATACACTGTGTGAGTAAAGCTTTGCTAAGCTTTGAGCAGGTTTGCAGAGTAGTTGTCGATGGCCTTCAGCAGGTTGGCCACAGACAGACTCTGTTCTGTATCATAGTGGATCCGCTCGGCGTCACTCATGCACTATCCCCGCATGTGCACGCGCACTGAATAAAAACCACAATGTACCTTTATATCCCAATATTTGTCTGACCACACCCCTATCAGCTTACCTACATAAGCAGGTGGGTGGTCACCTGCTCTCCTCCTTCTCGCTTTCACCACAAGCCTTCGGAGATCCCCACTTGACGTGTTGCTAGTAGGAGGAAGTTGGAAAACAAGAGATACGTTGACATCATATCTTTATTTTCTCTCTCACTATTTTTGAGAAAATACTGCGATATTGTCTTCGTACTGGAGTCTCTGGAAGATGATGATCATTCTACACCTCCGTCGGGTTTCGTATTGGGAGTTTATGCCGCTACATGCCTCTCAACTGCAGTCCTCCTTGCTGGGGCTGGTTGCGGTAAAGCCTTTCAGCGACACAGCTGGTCTGTAGGATGCGCCGCTGTTGTGAGAAGCGGTGGGTTCCAGGTTGGTGAGTGATGTTTTGCTTGCAAGCTCCACTTGTCTGTTAGTGCTATGGGGACTAGCTGACAATGTTTACGAACACCGGCCCCAGATTAGGGTCTTTTGTTCAGCCTCTTAGGCAACAGCGGAAGACCTTGGTTTGAAGCCCATTATAGTTAACTAGTGGGCCACGACCAGTAACACTGGTGATCCCTGTGTTTTCTGGACGAGTGGATGTTTCTCTGTCACCGTGTAGGCCCCGTCTTTCATATACAAATGAGAGTATTCCCTCACGAGGAAATATGGGCATGGATGTTCGTTATCGGAAAATCTGTGTTCAAGTCAGCTACGGCCCAGATGGGACATGTGCTGGCTCCGTCGGATGTTGGTAAAATCACTGTTGTAAAACTGTGTTAACATTTCGTTTCTCTTCTCTCTTAAACAGTGAGGAGGGTTTCAGAACGGCGGCCTGTCTGAGTGATTGTTATATCATTGTGTACAAGTTCAGGTGATAGCTGCTTAGCTTACGTGCTAGTGGTGGCCTACTGTTAGCCAGTCAGCTGTTAGCTGCGGCGCTAGCCTGTTGTGATCACTAGGCTAGGAAACGTTAGCTTGCGTGCTAGTTGTGGCCTACCTAAGCTAGGAAACGTTAGCTTGCTGCTATCGGCCGAGGGCGGCCGTTAGCTTAATGCTACACTGTTGAACGTGCTGTGACTATAACATGTTTTAAACACTCTTGACTACGACGTCATCTTTGACAGAGGATGTTCGTCGAACCTGCCCTGAGCCAGGATGGCGAGGACTGCGTCAACAAGGGGGACCGTAACGGCGGGATGGAGCGGCGACGCTGCTGTAGGATAATAATAGTATTCAAATAGGAATAGAGTCAAATGACTTGCTCACTCAGAGGGTCCAGATAATAAGGTTTATTATCCAGATCAAATCAAATCATTACAACAATAGAGAATATGGCTGGAGATCTTACCTAAACAGACCAGCTCCGTCAGTCAGGTAAAAAGATCTAGTTCCCCAGTTGGGGGAGCAGTTAAGTACCAGGTGAACAATGGGGGGAGTGGGGGAAGGGGAGGGGAGGAAGGGGGCGTAGTTCATACATATATTCCACAGTTGGGTCCTTTTCTCTTTTATAATGTGGCTGGGACAAGTATTCTCAGATGTATGACTGGAATAGGTAAGGTCAGCATAACATGAGATAATAAATGAGATAAAATAGTAAAATTATAAACTTGTTGTGACCTATTTTGGTCATAGGGTCAATAAATGAAAAGAAATATAAAATAGTAAACACATGAGATACACAATTTAAAGGAATGAATAAATGAGATAATTTGGTGAAATATAAAATAAACAATTAAAGGAATGAAAGTAAATATAAAATGAATGAATAAATGAGATAGAATATGGTGAAATATAAAATAAACAAAGTAAATATAAAATGAATGTAATATAAAATACACAATTAAAGATAAAATGAGTTATTATTTGAATGTCAGTATTTATACAGTGTGGGTTAAGATCTATGTGTATTTTTAGGGTTGTGAATATCGCCCCTTTTACTTTTTACTTGATGGCAACACCTTTTACTTTAGTATATACACTGTCATCTGGCTATGACCATCAGGTCAATGGTAAAATATAAAAGCATTTAAAGGTTGGCAAACAGATATAAACGTGAATGAAAGAAATGAAAAGAAATATAAAATGAATTAAAATAGTAAACAATGAGATAAAATGGTAAAATATACATCATTTAAAGGTTGGATAAAGAAATGAAAAGAAATATAAAATGAATTAGAATAGTAAACAATGAGATAAAACGGTAAAAACATGAATGGAATAGGACTTAATGCAAATATGACCATCAGCTCAGTGAATGACACAATTTACAGGAATGTTAAAGAGAAATATAAAATGAATTAAAATAGTAAACATTAGAGGTTCTGCATTGTGGATTCTAGTGCGTGTCTGTGGAAGTATGGTGCAAGGGGGTTGGTGGGTTCGTTTTGCGTTTCTTCTCTCATGGTCGTGGCGATCATCATGGTTATCGGGGGGGGTTGGCTTGTGCAGAGTACTTTTGTGATGTATCCAACTCCGAATTTTATAGTATGCACACACACTACTAGGATAACAAATATTATTATTGCATACATAATGTACCGAACTACCACTGCTCCTATTGTACCAAGTTTCTCGGTCATCCAATCGGACATGGTATACGTTGGCGGGATGTGTGCGGCTCTGGAGATGTTGTGCAGGTGTTCAATGATGCTTGGTATAGTCATGTTGTCGTTTGCAGGTATGTAGACACAGCATTCTTGACCGATTAGTTTACATGTTCCTCCAGTACTAGATAGCAGGAAGTCCAGTGCTGCTCTGTTCTGCAATGTCATCAATCTGATTGATGTCAGTTAGTTGCTGACGAGTGACAGTCCTTCAGCATCTGTGTTGGCTAAGTCTTCTATCAGTGTGGATAGGTCTGCGATTTGATCTAGGGCTGACATCACACCATAGGAGGGGATTAGTGCTCTGAAAAAGTCGCATGTCTTGCAGGCCCGGTCATGTGTGTGGAAGTGATTTGCGTGGCGTGTCTTTCTAGTCAGTGGGTGTTGTGGTAGGGTCGGTGTCACTCTCATGGCTGGCACTAAATATCCTAATGCACATGTGCCTTTCCATCCGGGTGGAAGGGACGGGTAAGCTTGTGCGCCACATATCCAGTAGGTCCCAGGCGGTGCTGGTGTTGTCGTTCGTTGGGTGGTGGGGGTTTCTTTGGTTGTGGGTTTCAGTGGTGTCTTTACAGGGTGGATGTTGTCCCAGGGTGGTGTTAATCTTTGTTGGCGGATGGGGTAGATATTGTCTCTGGTCCGGGGGGATATCGTTCTTCGTTTGCGGGTCGCCTGGGGCACTTCACAATGTTCCAACACCCCGACATTCTTTCCCCAACCCTTTTGAGATACACATTCTGTAAACTTCACTGGGGTAATAGAAACTGGTATTCCATTTGTATCATGACTTTGTCGAATCTTCATGTTTGATTTTGTGCAGCTTTCAGCTGTCCCTGTGGACTTGTTTAGAGAGGCTTTGTGGCATTCTGTTAGTGGGAGGCCCATTAACGGAAAACCATCTTCGGTAGAATGGGGTATTAAGCCGCATACATAGCAATTTGATTGGTTAGCAAAATGTGCGATTGCTTGGCTTAGCTTTAAATATAGGTTGTTGCGGTGACTGTTAACATATCTTTTGGTGCGTTCAACTGCTTTCCCCTTACCGCCCTTAAACCCATTGATCCATGATTGGGGTTCGTCCAGTGTCGCCCACACAATGCATCCCGCTATGCCACATGCGATGATTAAGCAGTTCCAGTTGGTGGTCATTTTTCCTATTGTTATTGGTCTCATGGTAGATTTGCCCTTTTGCAGTGGGATGCGTGGATCCAGGATGCTTTTCCGTCGCACTTTACTGCCGTGTCCGTTACTAGCAGCACCTGAAATGGACCAGACCATCTGGGGTTTAGTTTACTTTTTCTTTTGAACACCATTATATATACATAGTCACCTGGGTTCAATCCATGACATGGTGTTGTTGGTGGTTGTGGTTGTGCCTGCCTCACTAAGGGGTGGAGCCTCTTCATCTGGGCACACAAAGCTTTGTAATAGTTAATAGCAATTTCGTCTGCTAGCAATAACTGGACTTGTGATAACGGGGGAAGCATTGTGGTTGGTGTCGACATTGGACGTCCAAATAATATCTCGTGAGGTGACAATCCTGTTCCTCTGTTTGGCATTGATCTCATTTGCATTAATACTAAGGGGAGGGCGTCGGGCCATTTAAGGCCTGTCTCTGTACATGTCTTAGCTAGACGGTTCTTGATGGTTGAGTTTTGTCTTTCTACCGCACCTGCACTTTCAGGGTGGTAGGGTGTGTGCAGGTGTATTTTCATGCCTAATGCGGTAGATAAGTTGTTTATCAGTTGTGCCGTAAAGTGCGTACCTCTGTCTGAATTTATGGAGTGTGGACACCCGAATCTTGGAATTATTTCTCTGACTAATACCTTAGCTACTGCTTGAGCGTCGTTGCGTCTGCATGGGAAGACTTCGACCCATTTAGAGAACATATCTACTAAGACTAGCGCGTACTGGTATCCCATGCTTTTTTCTAATTGGATGAAATCCATTTGGATGTTAACAAATGGTCGCCAAGGTGGTGGGTGGGCGCCACGTCTAGTCTTTATAGCTTTACCTATATTGTGTTGATTGCATACAACACATCTTGAGCAGTATTGGTGAGCTAAACTGGTGATACCTGGCGCGTGCCACTGTGAAGTGATACTGCCCACCATTGCGAATTTTGACACGTGGCTAAGTCCATGTGCTAATCTTACTAACAGGGGGAGGAGTTGTTTTGGAGCTACAACTCTACCGTCAGCATGTTTCCACATGCCGTCTGGCATTTTGGAACAACCTGCTGACGTCCATACTGGCCACTCAGATGTCGCCTCTGCCTGTAATGAAACGATATGATCAAAAGTGGGAGTATTATCATTGGCGATTGTGATAGCCATTTGTTTTACCAACAGGGAGGGGACGGTCGCTGCCCTTTTGGCACAGTGATCCGCTCTGGCGTTTCCCTTTGCAACCAGAGAAGGAGAAGAAGAATGTGCAACACATTTTACAACAGCCAATAGCTTAGGAAGTAAACACGCCTCTAGTAGGTTAGTGACTAATACAGCATGTTTGATGGGAATGCCTGATGTCTTAATGAACCCTCTGTGTTTCCATATTAATCCCACATTGTGCACTACATTGAACGCATAACTTGAGTCGGTGAAAATTGTAGCAGACTTACCCCTGGCCAACACGCACGCTCTCGTCAAAGCGAAGATCTCCGCTGCCTGTGCTGAACAATTATTAGGTAGTTTTGCACTTTCAATCATCACATGGTCATCAACAACAGCGTATCCAGCATTCAAATCACATCCATTAGTGTGTCTTGACGCGCTACCGTCAACATAATATACTAAATCACTGTTAACTAGTGGTGTTTGTTGTAAGTCGGCTCTGGGTGAGGTGACAGCTGAGATTGTATCAATACAGTTATGTGACATTTCGTTATCCTCATATAGAGGAACAAAATTTGCTGGGTTTATTGGCGGTGCACGTTTTATGGTCAAGTTTGGGTTTGCCAATAGGATCGCTGTGTATGTAGTGTGTCTGGATGCTGATAAGTGTTGTGTAGCTGCGTTTTGTAAAATAATACACACAGAATGTGGGACGTAGACTGTTACTGGATGTTCTAGAGTAATGTTGGCGCTTCTCGATACGCAGAACGCGGCTGCAGCAACTGACCGTAGACACGGAGCATACCCCAAGGCTACACTATCAAGTCTTTGTGAATAGTATGCTATTGGTCTCATCTTGTCGCAATTTCTCTGGGCTAGGATCCCTGTCGCATAGCCTTCTCTTTCTGCGGCAAAAAGTGAGAATTCCATACTGTAGTCTGGCATGCCAAGGCCGGGCGCTGTGGTTAAAGCTTCTTTCATTGCTTGGAACGCAAGTTGTAGTGTCGGAGTCCATGCGATCTGTTTGGGTTGGTCAGATAACGTTAGTGCACGAAGAGACTGGTCTAATGCGGCGTAGTTGAACACGTGTTGGCGACAAAAATTAGCTGCTCCCAAAAATGATAGCATTTCTGTCTTTGATTTTGGATTGGGGCAGTTTTGCAGAGCTTGTACTCGGGTGTGGGATATTACCCGTTTCGAACCGTCGAGTGTGTGTCCCAGGTATTTTACTCTGGTTTTGCAAAACTGTAGTTTTGGCAATGACGCTTTGTGTCCTTTGTTTGCAAGGGCAGTCAATAGTATGACAGAGTCTGTGTGGCATGCTGCTTCACTTGGGGATGACAACAATAGGTCATCTATGAACATTAACAGTGTACTTCCGCCGGGGAACTGTATATCTTTTAGGTCGTGGTGCAAAGCTTGACTATACAATGTTCCTGATTCTGTGTATCCTTGTGGTGCTCTCGTCCACGTCAGTTGTTTACCATTAAATTCGAAAGCGAAAAGATATTGTGAGTCGGCATGGATTGGGAAACTAAAATATGCACTGGATAAATCCACTACTGTGTAATGTGTTGTTGTTGTGGGGATTAATGCCATTACTGTAGATGAATCATAAACCAATGGGGTGATGGGGATCACGCATTGATTTATGGCTCTCAAGTCTTGTATAAATCGCCAATCACGTTTGTTAGCCTTTAAAATGGGACAAATTGGTGTGTTGCAAGGACTTTCGCAGTGTTTTAAAATGCCTTGTGATAGCAGTGATTCTATTACTGGTGTTATTCCATCGATGGCTTCCTGTTTCAGCGGATACTGCTCAAGTTTGGGAGGGGTACAATCTGGTTTCAGTGTGACTCTGTGGGGGACTGCAGATGTCATTAGCCCGACTTCAGTGGAGTGTGATGCCCACAGTTTATGGGGTACCTTAGACAATGAAGTTTCAGGAAGGAAAACAGCGTGTGGGGGCTCTGGTATGCATATCAATGGCCCTTCAATCATGAATGGGGGTGTGGCTATTATGTATCCATCTTTCAATCTAGTTAAATTCCACCCATTTTTCATCTTAACAGTGTGGGAGGTAGCTGTTCTTTTGTCTGTCTGTAGTCTCTTCATCATGGGGGACAAGTCCTGTTCTCCTTCCGCCGTGTCGAATGCGATTGCTATGTGTGGGGTATAATCAGAGTCATGAATTGCCACTCTTTGAACTTCTGATAAGATTACTGTGGCTGCAATGCCCTCATGGGAGATGTATATTTCTGAGAATGCTGGAAACAGTGTGGTCTTACCAATGGATGATTTTACCTTTTCTATATATACTTTTGGTACGTCTGTATCCCATTTGGACGCTGTTACGTGGTGTTCGGCCAGGAACTTCATCTGTAAACACCTCGCGTTCACTCCTGTGTCGGCTTCTGTTATTTCTTTCAATGCTGTGGAAACAAACTCATTGATAGGATCATTATTTAATTTCCATCTGTATTCTATCACATTTCCCACTCGTTGTGACATCATCTGTTGCATTTCAATTCTTTCTCCCTTCTCTGGTAGCTGTAAAAAGACTCCATCTTGTGAGCAGTAAATGTTAGCGTTCATTTTACAAAGCAAATCTCGTCCACAAAGGTTAACTGCTGCTTTAGATGTTAATAACAAAGAGTGTTCAGTTGAAAAAGAATCGCTAGTTGATTCTATTTTAACTGGTATAGACAAAGGGATTGTCTGTGGGACACCGCTTATCCCGACTGTTAATACAGACTGTCCAGACAAGGGTAATGCCATTGTGCTCTCATCAATTGATGATTGTGTGGCTCCGGTGTCTATCATGAAAGTAACTTCTTTGTTATTTATCATTAAGTTAATTTTGGGTTCCTCTTCGGGATTTGCTGTTAATATTTGCATAACATTCTCCAGACAGATCTTTTTTTTCTGTTGGCACCTCTATGCGACATTCGTCGCCTCGTCTCCTTTGAACGGATCCGCCATAGTGTAATCTGCATATGGTGGGGCGCTAGGATGGGGTTTGTGGGGCCTGCGTGAGTCTCTTTGCATATATTCCCCTTTGTTCCCATTGTTTCTATTCTCCTTTGGACAATAGAACGCCACATGGCCCTTTTGTTGGCAAATATGACATGTTACATGGGGACACTCCTGTATTCGGTGTCCTGGTTGATTGCAGTGGTAACATGTTTGTACCCCGTTCCTCTGTGGAGGCCCGTTTCGCGTGTTCCCACCCCCACCCCTTTGGTTGTTTCCCTGGGGGTAATAATTTCTAGCTGGATAGCAGTGTATTGTTTCCTCTTTTACCACCTCTGGTCGAGATACAAAGACTCCGATGTCTTTGATGACACGTTTCTTGTCGTGATGCTGTCGTTCTATATTGATGGCTGCGTTCTTAACGTTTGTAATAGGAGAGCTCTCCCAATCTAACTGGACGGCTTTCAAATGTTTTCCAACGTGTGGTAGGAGGCCGTTAACGAAATAGGATACCTGGATTGCGAGTCCCTCGTCTGCCGTTAATCCGCTGTTCGCGGCCCAAGCCGCTTTGAATTTACTGTAAAATGCATCGACTGTTTCAGACTCGTTTTGAACGCAAGCTGTGATATTTGACATGCATGCATTTCGCCTTGCCAAACCTTGTACCGCGGCTGTTATCGCAGTAATACACTGTTCTCTAGTGTTGTTTTCACTCCAGGCATCACTGCTTGGAATAGCCATTTGCGTTGAGACGCTGTGATATTTATTTCCTAGACATCCCAACATTAGCTGTTTCATGTCCCTAGGGGTCGGGCTATAGCAATGGCATATTAAATCCAATTGTTCAATAAAACCCATTGGGTCTCTGTCGGGTTTGGGAAATTGTTCAACGAGTCCTTTTAATTCTGTCGGTGACCATGGTTGGTAAACTGTAGCGTTTACATTTTCGCCTAGTGGGACAATCCTCATAGGATATGTGCTGGTCGGTTTCTCGGATCTAGTGACCATTTGTGATGGTTCCGGAGGCGTTTTAACCTTTTCTATTTTATTCGCTGGTGGTGACGGCGGTTGCACTGTTGGTGAACTGTCCTGTGTTCTAGCAGGTCTATTGTTCCTTGATGGTCCTGCTTCTACATTTTCTCTTTCGTCTGGGTTCCTATCTAAAACCACATGTGCGTCTCTGTTAAACGTCACTCTTGTGGATATGTCATCGTCTGAATCGTCTTCTACCACGCTTGCGGTCAGGCTTGGATATAGGCCTTTAACATTTTTGATATTGGGCCTTGTGTTACTTTCTCTGTCTTTTCCGTTGTCAAGTGTTTTAGTTTGAGACTGCGTTATAATACTTTTTTCCGCCTCTTCTTTTAAACGTGTCATATTTCTCAAATCAATTTCACATTGCCACAAAACCAATGCATGTTCGATACGACTTTGTTTTCTCACGGTAAACGATCTGGCACGTTCACGGAAACTTTCGCGTACGCCTCTAAGTTTCCCGTTATGAAAACACCCTAGGACTGGCCAGTTGTTTTTTGTCCATTTTTACCACAATCCCAAATATTTTACAGCTATAGGTCCATATTTTGTTAGCATGAAGTCGCACGGAGAGTTGCCGGTAACGTCATTTTTGCTTAGTGAACGCCCCATGATACCAGCTATATGCCCCGCGTTGCCCTCGATGTAACGTCCCTGATATGATCAGACTGGTAAACAGTGAGGAGGAAAGAGAGAGAGAGAAATAGACAGACAGAGATAGACTATATGCCCTATTTTTAGTTATAACTAAATAATTGTATATAAGGTGGAGACCAGACACTCAATCTTATATATTTGGTATCTTAATTATAACTTATTTTATATACTTGGTATCTTAATTATAGCTTATTAACTGTAGCAATCTATATTGTTCTAGAGAACCAATTTAGGTATTCATTCAAGTCAAAGTTAATTTTTCAGGTCTGATTCTAAGATATATGTATTTCAGTTGTATACTGCTATACCTAATTTAGATGTTGAATCCTTATACATATTATTCCAATTACTTTATGTATCGTTATCACTATGTAATTTATAGCGCCGTTATCATTACCTATCGTGAAACCGGAAGTGGAACCAAAACTACAATTCCCAACCGGAAATCACTACCGGAAATCACTTTCCTGGCTTCCTTGTATAACGTATAACGTATAACGTTAACTCAATGCTTTGCGATATCAGCCGGTTCGTTCTTAACTCAATAAACACCTCAGCGGGTTATAATACTGTGCACACACAAACAAGACTCAAACAGACAAACAAACGAAAATACATAAAAGTTAACGTGTGTATATACCTGGTCTGTATTGGATCGCTGTTCGTTTAATCGCCCAGCACCCTGCTGCGATAAGGCATTTATACCCTTGATATACACTATACACCGTTATTAAAGCATAACGACCGAATCCTGAACTTCGAAATTTAATAGCGATATATTAGATTATATATACCTTTTAATCATAGTCTCGGTCCCTTCAACCAGCGATTAATGTCCCGTTAAATGTACATTTACGTACTGTCGAGGCACCGCCGGTTTCCTTCCCGCTCTCTGTATGATTAATTGATTAATTCAATCCAAATATATCGTTTTCAGGAATGGAAGAGGTTGTGAGCTTATTTTAAGGTTGTATCTATGAATATATATCGTTACTCTGTTAAATCTAATTAGATTATAATAGCTTCTCGGTCCTAGCGTCCTGCCTCTTTGCCACAAGAATCATAGAATAGTTTCTAAGAGAGTCGCGTTTTCCAATGATATCACTCTAATAAGCTCACGTATCTTCTTTTGTTGACAACCTTACTGTGTGCCTTAGCTTTTGGTCGGCTCTGACTCGACCAGGAATAGCACTTCAACCTATAGCAAATCCTACCAGAACCTCCTGATATAGGACCGGAGTACACGCGTTTCCCCCGTAACGAATCCCAATACAGCCCAGATATTCAACACACTTTATTCTATTGTCCAGCCATAGTCTCGAATATTAAAACACACAGTAAAGCTCACCTTGTGCAGAGAGAAGTGGGGATCACACCAATGTGTTCCAGATACCGGCCGGCCTAAACTAATCCTTTTCTCTCTACACCTGAGAACAGATCAGTCTGCACAAAATTCGAAATTCGCGACGCCAAATTGTAGGATAATAATAGTATTCAAATAGGAATAGAGTCAAATGACTTGCTCACTCAGAGGGTCCAGATAATAAGGTTTATTATCCAGATCAAATCAAATCATTACAACCATAGAGAATATGGCTGGAGATCTTACCTAAACAGACCAGCTCCGTCAGTCAGGTAAAAAGATCTAGTTCCCCAGTTGGGGGAGCAGTTAAGTACCAGGTGAACAATGGGGGGAGTGGGGGAAGGGGAGGGGAGGAAGGGGGCGTAGTTCATACATATATTCCACACTGCCCAGGTCGACAACACAGGACGGCTGTGTTTACTCCAGATTCAGATTCAGATTACTTTATTCACCATATTGTACAGGTACAAATGGAACGTGATTTGACATTTCAGTGCATGATTATTCACAAATAGGAACAACAAAATAATAATAATGATAAATAAATAAGTGCAAAACAGGACAGAACAGTGAGACAACAATAAGACAGTAAAGTGCAGTGGTAGTGGTAGGGGACATGGATACAGTGCAGCATAGTTCAAGTCCAGAAGTCCAGCCCTAGCAGCTCGCCATAGAGGGGGGGTGGAGCAGGGGGACACCTGACTCGTTAACCAGGCGAGCAGCTGAGGGGAAGAAACTCAGTCTGTGGCGGGACTTTAGTGTCTTGGGCAGCCGTAGCCGCCTGCCGTGGGGGAGCATGTTGAAGAGGTTGTGACCCGGGTGGGCGGGGTCTGCCATGATCTTCCTCGCCCTCCTCAAGGCCCTGGTGGAATGTAGGGACTCGAGGGAGGGAAGGGGGCAGCCGATCACCCTCTCCGCCGAGCGTATCACCCGCTGCAGCTTGGCCTTGTCTCTGACCGTGGCTGCAGGGAACCAGGTGATGATGGAGAGGGTGAGGATGGACTGGATGATGGCGGTGTAAAACTGGACCATCATGGTCCTCGGCAGCCTGAACTTCCTCAGCTGACGTAGGAAGTACATCCTCTTCCGGGCCTTTTTATTGAGAGCGATGGTGTTCAGCTCCCATTTTGGGTCCCGGGAGAGTGTCATGCCGAGGAAGCGGCAGGACTCCACAGAGGCCACCGGGGTGCCTCCCAGAATGATCGGGGTGGGGGGGGCTGCCTTCCGCCTGAAGTCCACTACCATCTCCACTGTTTTCTGGGCGTTGAGGTCCAGGTTGTTGCAGCTGCACCAGCTCAGCAGCCTCTCGATCTCCCTCCTGTAGGCGGACTCGTCCCCCCTGGATATGAGACCCACCAGGGTGGTGTCGTCCGCAAACTTCAGGAGTTTGACCGAGGGGTGCAGAGAGACGCAGCTGTTGGTGTACAGGGAGAATAGTAGTGGGGACAGAACACAGCCCTGTGGGGAGCCAGTGCTGATGGACTTGGGATCGGAGATGTTGATTCCCAACTTCACCCGCTGAGTCCTGTTAGTCAGGAAGTCCGTGATCCACCTGCAGGTAGAGTCCGGCACCTGCAGCAGGGACATCTGGTGCTCCAGGATGTGCGGGAGTATGGTGTTGAAGGCCGAGCTGAAGTCCACCAACAGAATCCTGGTGTAGGTCCCTGCAGTGTCCAGGTGTTCCAGGACATAATGCAGAGCCATGTTCACAGCATCGTCCGTGGAACGGTTGGCTCTGTATGCAAACTGCAGGGGGTCCAGGAGAGGGTCTGTGGTGGACTTCAGGTGGGCCAGGACAAGGCGCTCAAAGACCTTCATGACCACAGACGTCAGGGCGACCGGTCTGTAGTCGTTAAGGCCTGTGACCTTGGCCTTCTTGGGGACGGGGATGATGGTCGAGGCCTTAAAACATGCTGGGACCCGACACAGCTCCAGTGAGGTGTTAAAAATGTTAGTGAACACTGGGGACAGCTGGTCGGCACAGTGCTTCAGGGTGGCGGGTGAGATAGAGTCAGGACTACGGTGCCTTGTTAGAGACTGCAGTTTCGCTTGATCTGCGCTCAAGGTAGGCAAGGTCCTGACCAGACCTTGAACACTTCTTCTTGCTTTCCCTTCTAAATGGTTTGTAAATAACGATGTTTTCCAAAACGAGTGTTGCTGCACTACATTTAGGATACGACGCAAGTTATGTGTGAATTGTCTTGTCACTGGTAGTAGCTTCTCCATGCAAATCGGGTTGTTTGTTACAGATGTGAAAATGATCTGGTTTGTTGTGTTGAGAAACATTGTGTGTTCATGTACCGTGTACTCACAACTAAGGGGGTTAAACTAACCTATAAAGCTATGCTTAGTGACATATGAGTAAAGAATGATTCTTTTCTCAGCCTGTAATGACAATGAACAGTGTGTTCACATATTAACAGGTTTACCTGTTTAACTGGCCGTATTAAGGGTAAAGTAGGAGGGTTGTGTTTCCCCCCGGTTCCCTGGGGACTTCTTCATCCTCCTCTCAGACATGTTGTTACACTATATTGTGTCACTGTGTGGTAGGGATACGATGTAACCCTTAGCTTGATTGCTGAGGTTGTGCTGAAACTGCTTGAGGAATTTTATTTTCCTAAAAGAAAAGCTTGTTTGGTCGCTTTTCGTGTGTGCTTAGCAAGGCCTGTGGCCGATACTAATCGAGAATTATGTATTCTCTCATTATGAAAAACGGCGTTCCTCTGTAGAGTGTTTTTGCCATTTTTTTTAGGTGATAATGGGTTGTGTGTGTCGTGTGACCTACAACTGGGTTGGGCTGGCCACAGACACACATGTGTAAGTTTGGTACCGGGGCTCTTGGAGGGCCCTCTCTATTCTGTGTTTTTTCCTTAGTAAAAATCAGATAGCAGGTTAGCACATGCGCTGTGTGAAGCTGTTAGACGCTTCATGGAGCTGACTATGACTGCATCATACTCTTTTTGTCGTTACATCGTATCATGGGTGTGGGGTCGTAAAGGGGTGAACTGGTAACCTTTCCTCCCCCTTTTTTCTGTTGGTCAGGGGTAAACCCACCTGTCCTTCAAGGTTCCTGTCATGTTGCGGTTCGGCACGTTACAGGGGGGGGGGGGAGTTTCCTGGTCCCACACCCTGGAATATTGGGCGTGTGCACTGCAGAAATCCCCCCGCCATAGAGTACGTCACTGTGCGCGTCTCTGTTGGTAGGACTTCCGTGTGCTGTTCAGGTCCATGTGATGGATCTGTTTCGGGGGGTGGTCAGGGCTCCTCCTCACGAAGCTCCTATTCGGGCCTTCTGTGAGTTGGGACTCTCCTTCCATGTGAGGGAGCCTCCTCAGAGTACAGAGCCTCCTCCTCAGATTGTCAAGGTGAGTGGAACCTCAAGAAGGAGTCCTACTCTATTGTGTGTGTATTCGATTCAATTCGATTATTGAGTGTGTATGGGTTCAGTGCCTCCTCCCGGGAGAGCCCTAAAACCAAACTTTTACATGGCTCAAGGTGCAATATATTCTTTTCAATCTGTACAGCTTGCGTGGGAAGTCTCTCTGGGGATTTCCGTCTCCTTCCTATGGGAGGGTGGTGGGATGTAAAAATGTGAAAAATGTTTACCCCCGGCTGTGTAGACTGGGATACATGCTGTTGGTGCTTCCTTCTTTTCTATTAAAAAGAGTTGGAGTTAGGAAGTATAACACCCCTCTTGTCGTTCCCCTGGGCGCCTTGGGGATTCAATGACAGGTCTAAATAGCCTGTTCATTGATGTGGTTGTGTCCCGACACACGCATAGTGCTAGCTCGGGGTGTTCTGTAATCAGGCGACTGACTGGCACGCCTTGGTTGCTTGGGGTTAAAACAGCGTTTTTATAAAGCAACTGGGATGGAGGTTTTTCCTCTTCCGACGACCTGTTTTGGTTGTCGACGGATTCTCGTTCATATCTGGGGGATGATGACGGAATGGATCTGAACATATGTAGAGGGGTCTCACACCCTGGGGGTGGGCCACCGGGCGCGGTTCACCCCGAACGTCTGGGTGGCGCCTTCTTTTCATGTTTAAGATCAACACACATATCTGCCCCTTCTCCTGGAGTAGGCATGTCGGCGTGGTTAGGGCACGGGACTGGTTCTGGTCATGCTGGTCCGGATCAGTTAAACCCGTTGTCCGCCGGGGATGCAGATCTGCTGTTCTGGTACCCTGAGGGACTTGGGCTTTTTTCAGGGGGAAAAATGCCAGGTCGGTCCGGGTGTCACAGGGTTAAGCGCTATGGAGACCCTGGTTGGGTACATTTTGTACTCAGCACTGTCGTAATGGCTTACGGCCATGCCAACCTGTACACGCTCGATCTCGTCAGATCTCGGCCGCTACACAGGTTGGTCCTGGTTAGTACTTGGTGGGGAGACCGCCTGGGAATACCAAGTACGGTGTGCTTGGGGCTGGTTCTCCATTATTTTCGCTCCTCTCTCACGCATGGCGAAGAGGGGCCTGTTGGGGTGGTCTTTGACCTCCTCTGGTGACCCTGTGCTTCCCGTATCGCCGGGCCCGGTCCGAAGTAATGTTTCGTCAACCCGTAGGCCTGGGTTAACCCTTTTTTGAAAACTGAAACACTTGTACTGCGGTATTGCCGGTGTATACCCGCAGGTGTGTTTTGGAGTTTTTTCTTGAGGGGTTATAGGAACAACCACCGCATTGGGTAACACCAAGGTGGTTGATTCCCTGGTGTGTTGGAGCAGTGTCAACTCCCGGGTTACCCGGTTGAGGGTGCCCCTGCACGTTCATGACGTCTGCCAATCGTGTCAGCCTTCTCTGCCTCAACCCCTCTGGGTGGGTTTTTTTTAAATGGAGGCTTGGTCATGCAACAACGCCAGCATACGCCCCTTCCGCCGGTGCGGCTGTGTTCAGCTGTCCCCTCTGGCGCCTGTCTCGTCCGCAGTCTCCAGGCTCGGGTTAACAGCCTGTTGCCTGGTTTTTCCCCGGTGCGCTGCCTGCTTCCGTTGGTCAACCTTTTTTGTGTGCTTACGGCCATGCTGACTGCCTGTTCTGCAGGGTCAGTGTGCCAGGCGGTGGACTATTGGGGGGACAGGGCCCGCTCGGCTGAGGGGCCTTTGTCCGAATACGCTGGCGATGTGGGGGGCGGGGTCACTAAGTGCCCACCTGGTGGGGTCTTGATGCTGGCATCATGGGGGTTCCAGGGGGTCCAGTCCCTTTGGTGGGTCTGGGCCTTCCTTCGCGCTCCGCTGCTACGGCCTTGCCACGGGGTTGGGGTTGCCCTTGACCCCGTGATTCTGGGGGCAGTAACGAGGTTGTTCCCTCCGTTCCTTCCCGGGTGGCATGCGGGTTGTGCGTGTGTGTAGTCGTGGGGTCAGGCCACGGTCTGCTCACCCTGTGCGTTGAGTTGCTTGAGTGCCTCTTCGCACGGTCGGGTCCGTCGCCCTCCCCGGAAACCCCCAATAGGGGGGGTGCCCTCCATCGGGGCTCGGCCCTCCCTGTTCTGATGGTTGTGGGGGGCCTTCAGCGGTGTGTATTTGTCGGCCGGTGGCTCCGCTCGGCCTCCCTTGTGCGTGAGTGACGCCGAGCGGATCCACTATGATACAGAACGATTCTGTTAATAGTGGTGATGCTCTGCGTCCGACGCCGCTGTAGCCCTTGATCTCACCTTGTGGTGAAAGCTTGGGAAGGAGGAGAGCAGGTGACCACACACCTGCTTATGTAGGTAAGCTGATAGGGGTGTGGTCAGACAAATATTGGGATATAAAGGTACATTGTGGTCTTTATTCAGTGCGCGTGCACATGCGGGGATAGTGTATGAGTGACGCAGAGCGTCACCACTATTAACAGAACTTGGTTATAGTCATAACATATCGTTCTACTCTCTCTCTGTTGCATCTCAGGCCTTTTGTGCTGTTATCCACTCCTTTCAAAACGTGATCTTTAGTGAAAATAAATCTGAAAGAAAACATGTTTTCTAAAGACGGTAAGTTAGAGTGTTGTGTTCATTCATAGTTAAAAACAGAGGTTGAGTACTTATTATTTAAAGATGGTGAGTTAGAGTGTTGTGTTTATTCATAGTTAAAGACAGTAGAGGTTGAGTACTTTATTATCTAAAGATGGTAAGTTTGAGTGTTGTCGAGTGTTGTCGTTCATTCATCACAGTCGAGAATGCAGCTGTGACTGCGTCCCCGACCGCCAAGAACCTTGGTGTTGTCCTCGACGACCAGTTGAACTTCTCTGCTCACATCGCAGCGACGACCAGAACCTGCCGATTCCTCCTGAGCAACGTCAGAAGGATACGCCCCTTCCTGACAAAAGAAGCCACCCAACTCCTCGTCCAATCAACAGTCATCTCCCGCCTCGACTACTGCAATGCACTGCTCGCTGGCCTCCCGGCCACTGCCACTAAGCCTCTTCAACTCATTCAGAACGCAGCGGCCCGCCTGATCTCAAACCTACCGAAGTCGGCCCATGTCACCCCACTTCTTAGGGACCTGCACTGGCTCCCCATTGCTGCACGAATCCGCTTCAAGGCCCTCGACCTAGCATACCGTGCGGCAAAGGGAACCGCTCCCGCCTACCTCCGGTCAATGGTCTCTAACTACACACCCTCAAGACCCCTACGCTCTGCATCTTCTGGCCGCCTCAGACCTACTCCTATCCAAGCTCCGGGAGGGTCATCAAAGAGAAGTCGCCTATTCTCAGTCCTTGCCCCACAATGGTGGAATGAACTACCCACCCCAGTTAGGACAGCCGAATCACGTCCAATCTTTCGCCGTCGACTAAAGACGCACTTCTTCAACCATTATCTGAATTAAAAAAAAAAAAAAAAAAAAAAATCTAACCCTAACTAACCGTACTGTCATGCACTTGTCCTAATAAACTAACCTACACTGTAGCACTCAACACTTTGATGAACATTGTTGCTCAGCTGATAGAGTTGTGCCCTTCCTGATGGCTTGTCGTACAGAACTTGTAAGTCGCTTTGGATAAAAGCGTCAGCTAAATGACTAAATGTAAATGTAAATGTAATGTGTTCATTCATAGTTAAAGACAGTAGAGGTTGAGTACTTTATTATCTAAAGATGGTAAGTTAGTGTTGTGTTCATTCATAGTTAAAGACAGTAGAGGTTGAGTACTTTATTATCTAAAGATGGTAAGTTAGAGTGTTGTGTTCATTCATAGTTAAAGACAGTAGATGTTGAGTACTTTATTATCTAAATATGGTAAGTTAGTGTTGTGTTCATTCATAGTTAAAGACAGTAGAGGTTGAGTACTTTATTATCTAAAGATGGTAAGTTAGAGTGTTGTGTTCATTCATAGTTAAAGACAGTAGAGGTTGAGTACTTTATTATCTAAATATGGTAAGTTAGAGTGTTGTGTTCATACATAGTTAAAGACAGTAGATGTTGAGTACTTTATTATCTAAAGATGGTGAGTTAGAGTGTTGTGTTCAGTCATGGTTAAAGACAGTAGAGGTTGAGTACTTTATTATCTAAAGATGGTAAGTTAGAGTGTTGTGTTCATTCATAGTTAAAGACAGTAGATGTTGAGTACTTTATTATCTAAATATGGTAAGTTAGTGTTGTGTTCATTCATAGTTAAAGACAGTAGAGGTTGAGTACTTTATTATCTAAAGATGGTAAGTTAGAGTGTTGTGTTCATTCATAGTTAAAGACAGTAGAGGTTGAGTACTTTATTATCTAAATATGGTAAGTTAGAGTGTTGTGTTCATACATAGTTAAAGACAGTAGAGGTTGAGTACTTTATTATCTAAATATGGTGAGTTAGAGTGTTGTGTTCAGTCATGGTTAAAGACAGTAGAGGTTGAGTACTTTATTATCTAAAGATGGTAAGTTAGAGTGTTGTGTTCATTCATAGTTAAAGACAGTAGAGGTTGAGTACTTTATTATCTAAAGATGGTGAGTTAGAGTGTTGTGTTCAGTCATAGTTAAAGACAGTAGAGGTTGAGTACTTTATTATCTAAAGATGGTAAGTTTGAGTGTTGTGTTCATTCATAGTTAAAGACAGTAGAGGTTGAGTACTTTATTATCTAAAGATGGTAAGTTAGTGTTGTGTTCATTCATAGTTAAAGACAGTAGAGGTTGAGTACTTTATTATCTAAAGATGGTAAGTTAGAGTGTTGTGTTCATTCATAGTTAAAGACAGTAGATGTTGAGTACTTTATTATCTAAATATGGTAAGTTAGTGTTGTGTTCATTCATAGTTAAAGACAGTAGAGGTTGAGTACTTTATTATCTAAAGATGGTAAGTTAGAGTGTTGTGTTCATTCATAGTTAAAGACAGTAGAGGTTGAGTACTTTATTATCTAAATATGGTAAGTTAGAGTGTTGTGTTCATACATAGTTAAAGACAGTAGAGGTTGAGTACTTTATTATCTAAAGATGGTGAGTTAGAGTGTTGTGTTCAGTCATGGTTAAAGACAGTAGAGGTTGAGTACTTTATTATCTAAAGATGGTAAGTTAGAGTGTTGTGTTCATTCATAGTTAAAGACAGTAGATGTTGAGTACTTTATTATCTAAATATGGTAAGTTAGTGTTGTGTTCATTCATAGTTAAAGACAGTAGAGGTTGAGTACTTTATTATCTAAAGATGGTAAGTTAGAGTGTTGTGTTCATTCATAGTTAAAGACAGTAGAGGTTGAGTACTTTATTATCTAAATATGGTAAGTTAGAGTGTTGTGTTCATACATAGTTAAAGACAGTAGAGGTTGAGTACTTTATTATCTAAATATGGTGAGTTAGAGTGTTGTGTTCAGTCATGGTTAAAGACAGTAGAGGTTGAGTACTTTATTATCTAAAGATGGTAAGTTAGAGTGTTGTGTTCATTCATAGTTAAAGACAGTAGAGGTTGAGTACTTTATTATCTAAAGATGGTGAGTTAGAGTGTTGTGTTCAGTCATAGTTAAAGACAGTAGAGGTTGAGTACTTTATTATCTAAAGATGGTGAGTTAGAGTGTTGTGTTCATTCATAGTTAAAGACAGTAGAGGTTGAGTACTTTATTATCTAAAGATGGTGAGTTAGAGTGTTGTGTTCAGTCATAGTTAAAGACAGTAGAGGTTGAGTACTTTATTATCTAAAGATGGTGAGTTATAGTGTTGTGTTCAGTCATAGTTAAAGACAGTAGAGGTTGAGTATGTTATTATCTAAAGATGGTAAGTTAGAGTGTTGTGTTCATTCATAGTTAAAGACAGTAGAGGTTGAGTACTTTATTATCTAAATATGGTAAGTAAGAGTGTTGTGTTCAGTCATAGTTAAAGACAATAGATGTTGAGTACTTTATTATCTAAAGATGGTGAGTTAGAGTGTTGTGTTCAGTCATAGTTAAAGACAGTAGAGGTTGAGTATGTTATTATCTAAAGATGGTAAGTTAGAGTGTTGTGTTCATTCATAGTTAAAGACAGTAGAGGTTGAGTACTTTATTATCTAAATATGGTAAGTTAGAGTCTTGTGTTCATTCATAGTTAAAGACAGTAGAGGTTGAGTACTTTATTATCTAAAGATGGTAAGTTAGAGTGTTGTGTTCATTCATACAGTAGATAAAGACAGTAGAGGTTGAGCACTTTATTATCTAAAGATGGTGAGTTAGAGTGTTGTGTTCATTCATAGTTAAAAACAGAGGTTGAGTAGTTTCTTGTCACATTCACACTCCAAGTGATTTAGATAAACTTTCTTTTAATAAAAGAAAATGTATGTCACCTCGGAATTCTATCTTGGTATTTTAGAACTAGAATAGCTTTAAGTTTAAGTTTTAAGTTAATTTTTTAAATGTTTACCCAGGGACAGTGCACATTAATCAACATCTTCAGTTTCCACATCAATGTAAATGTGCCAGAATTAGCTAATGAGCTAGTTTTCATCCGTAGTCCCTGCCTACCATGCATGTCTTTATGGTGTGAGAGGAAACCAGAGTACTCAGAGGAAACCCACACAAACACAGGGAGAACATGCAAACTCCACACAGAAAGGCCCCCTGCTGGGGTTCGAACCCAGGACCTTCTTGCTGTGAGGCAGCAGTGCTAACCTCTGTGAACCCAGGACCTCCTTGCTGTGAGGCAGCAGTGCTAACCACTGAACCAGGACCGTATTGCTGTGAGGCAGCCGTGCTAACCACTGAACCAGGACCTTCTTGCTGTGAGGCAACAGTGCTAACCACTGAACATACGGTTATCCTATAACCATAGTTATATGAGTATAGCGAGTGCTCTGCGCTCAAGTGGAACACATCCCATAGCCAGTCTAATACTGAATACATTTCTTCACATGTACACACCCATCCACCTGGCCACACCCCCATCCGCTCCTCTACATAAGCAGGGGTGTGGCCATACTAACAGCTCCTTCCCAAGTCTTTCACCACCGAAGGCGAAGACCACGGGGTCCTCAGTGAGTCCAGCGCAGAGCGCTCGCTATACTCATATAACTATGGTTATAGGATAACCGTATGTTATATATCGTATTAGCTTACGCTCTGTGCTCAAGTGGAACACAGGAGCTGAGCAGACCGGAAGCTCGACAAATGTACCCGCTGAGGCACCCCACAACCATCTGAACCGGGGAGGACCCAAGCCCCCGGACCCCCCTAGTGGAGGACAGGAGGGAATTGGATCCGACTGTGCGAAGAGGGTTTAGCAACTCAACGCACAGGGTGAGCAGACCGTGGGACTTACCTTCCCACAGAAGAACCCACGACTACACAGGCGCGCAACCCACATGCCACTAGGGAACGAACGGGAACAACAAAATATTTTTTACAACCCCTAATATCACAGGGTCAAGGTCAAGAACCCAACCCCGTGGCAAGGCCGTAACAGCGGAGCGCGAAGGAGGACCCAGCCCCAGGAAGGGTCAGGACCCCCCGGAAAAAGGGGGCCTGGTGAGGCCAACGATGCCGCAGCATCGAGACCCCACCAGGCGGTCACTAGTGACACCACCCCCCACATTGCCAGCGTATCGGACAGGGCCCATCCAAGAGCAGGCCCTTCCCCCCTACAGCACGCCGCCCTGAAGCCCTCAAGAGGCTAGACCCCCACAGGGGGACCAGGCAGCGCGCCGGGGAGACAACCCCCAAAGAGGTTGATCCCTCAATCCAGGCAACAGGCCAGAAGGACTCAACCTGTGCCTGGAGCACTGCGGACTAGACAGGCGCCTAAGGGGTCTGCTGAAAACAGCACCCTGGCTGAAGGGGCGTTCGGTATGCTGTGCACCATGTCGCAGCCTCCACAAAAAAAAACCCACCCTCTAGAGGGGCAGAGGCAGAGAAGGCTGACATGATTGGCAGACGCCATGAAAGGTGCGGGGCACACTCTAGACGGGGTCAAGCCCGGCCTAACCCGAGAGTCGACTCCGCTACTAACACACCTGGAAACCAACCACCACCTAACAGGAGGCGGTTGTTCCTATAACCCCCCCAAGAAAAAACTCCAAAACACAACTGCGGGTATACACCGGCTATACAGCAGTACGAGTGTCTCAGTTCCCAAGAAGGAGTTAACCCAGGCCAACAGGTCAACAAGAACAAGTCCGGACCTGGGCCCGGCGGACCGGGACATATACAGGGATGCTAGAGGGGCACGAAACCCACCTCGACAGCACCCTCCCAGCCCGCCAAGCAGGAGAAGAGAGGAGCGAAAAAAAGAATGGAGAAGGACCAGGCTCCTTTAGCACAGCGCAAGGTACAATACAATATGGACCAAGCAATAGTGAAGGATAACACGCAGTGATATAACCACGAACACCTCCATAACATCCCCTGAAACGCCCGGGCCAACCCGGCATTTTCCCCCCGAAAAAGCACAAGTCCTTCAGGGTACCAGAACAGCAGAGCTGCGCCCCGGCGGACAACGGGTTAACTGACCTGGTCCGGCGCGACCAGAACCAGTCCTGTGTCCTAATCACGCCACCATCCCCAGTCCTAAGAGGGGGGTAGGTACGCGTGTCGATCTAAAACATCACAGAAGGCACCACCAAGACGGTCAGACCATAAAAGCACCGTGCCCGGTGACCCACCCCAAAAGCGTGAGACCCCTCCGCCAATGCTCTGATCTATTCCGTTATCTCCCCCCAGAGATGAACGAGAATTCATCGAGACTAACCCAGTACACAGGGGCTCGGAAGAGACAAACTCCATCCCAGTTGCCCCATGAAAACGGCGTTACAATGAAATTAGCAACCAAGGCGCGCAAGCCCACACGTGATTCCACACAGAAGCACCCAGGGCCAGCACTATGTATACGGCGAGACCCAAAACAAGAACCCAGATAACGTTCCCTCCAAGCCGCCTGGGAGAGCGGCAGGAAGCCGGCCAAGAGACACAGATATGGGTCCCATATGACGCATCTGAGGGAAAAACACCCCTGTCAAACCTGCTCTGTATAAAAGAGAGGAGACAGGGAACCCCCAGAGAGACTTCCCACGTGAGTAACAATTTGAAAAGATATATGTAACATTGAGCTACGTGACCAAAAGCTCAAGACATATGCAACAGAGCGCAGAGCAGAAAACGTTTGATTAGGTTGACACGCACCGCAAAACCCATCTTGACAACAACAGAGGTCCACAACATGGAGCCTGAAAAGAACTCACAGAAGTCTCACAACCAATAGAAACGTGCCCAGTGACGTACTCTGTGGCGGGGGGAATTCCGTGGCCCACCTGGCCAAAAAAGGCGTGGGACCAGGGAACTCCGCCCCCCCCCCCCTCTCTCCATACCCTGTGACGCGCTGACCAAACAGTGCAACAGGAAGCCCGAAGGACAGAAGGCCCAACCCCCTGACCAATCAGAAAAGAGGGGAGGAGGGGTTTATTAGTTCACCCCCTCATGACCCCACACCCCGGATACGATGAAAAACAACCAGCAGCAATGATACCCGCGTAGCCAGCATGCTATATGAAAAGCGTATATCCACAAGGATAAGCTAAACCAATGCACGCCAGCCACAGACGATAACTCGTCTGCGAACAGGTTTTATATACAAGGCTGTAGGCTCATGTGCGAACACGTCACCCGTGTTTTATGTTTTAAGAAAAAACACATACGTTTAAGAGAGGGTCAAGACCTCGGTACAAGCTACATATACGAGCACTTCTGTAGGCTAACACTCTAACCAAGTTGTGGACTCGATGCCATGTTGCCAATGTAACAGAATACACACAACCCCCTCAGACAACGGTAAAATGTACCACTATAAGAAGAACACAGACTTCTTCATGATGAGGGAAGACAAGTCTTTCGACCGAGTGCTAGCCACAGGCCTTGCCAAGCACACATATACATAGTGTAAAGGTAATCCTACGAACCACAGTTGCCTTGAGGCTCCAGGTAATGCGTTGTTAGTCCGACACGCTCCGAATTGCAGTCCAAAAGAAAAGATGATGCTGATCCGATGTACATTGTCGAAAACTACCGCTGACAAAATGCCGACAGACAACTTCTAAGTGCAACGAGGACGGAGGTAACGTAAAGAATGGATGTTTGTTTCGGATCGCCAACTATAAGCCACGTTGCATCTGAACTGTGGAATGGATGTGATGAACATAAACGGCGTGGCCGTCTTTATTGTTTGAAGGTATCTTGTGCTGGCGAAGAGGAAATATAATACGGACTCTGTCTCTGTGGTTGACAGCGTGTGGGTGTGTGCGTTTGAGAGTGGATGACGTCACGAGCAGCATTCGCCAAGTGCGCTGTTTCCCACGCCCTAACTGCTTCATTCATAAATCACTGTTCTGTTTTAAATGCATACAACGCCGCTGCTCATCTGAATTAAGAGGTTTTCGTTAGCTGCCCACATTATGGCGGAAATGGAGAGTGGTTTTTTTGAGGATCCTTTACAAAAATGTAAAGGATCAAGAAGTGCAAAACTGGGTGCACTTACTATAAAAAGGAATGAAATAACTGAACTTATGGGAAATCATGGAAATGTGGAATTGGTTCACACAAAAATGACAGATTTCTCCAAGTTGTGTGGCGAGTTACATGAACTCAATACAGCTGTAAAGGGTTTGCTAACCAAAATATCTATAGAGGAAAGCAGAATGGTACTGCATGAATTTGCTGCCCATGTTAAAACGTGAAGCGGCACAACCACATATTGAATAGGACAAAGATGAAGAAGAGATCCACTCAAGGGACAGTGTTTCAAACACCTCTTCAAGGCGTTCAAGGAGGTCATCAAAAGGTAGTAAGCACTCGGATTACTCCTCTACATCCTCAACCCGACTCAAACTACAAGCTGAGAAGGCAGTTTTATTGATCAAAGCAGAAGCATTAATAAAGAAACAAGCACTGGACAAGGAGGAGGCTGAACTAAAGGGGAGGAGCTACAAGGAGGAGGCTGAACTAAAGGCCAAAAGGGAGCAATTGGAACGGCAAACTGAAATACAAGCCACCAGTGCTAAACTGAACATGTTCACAGAATATGAGAACATTCATGAGATGGACAATAGACCAGGTGATGGAATGAACGAATATTTCGATGAAATGGAAAGGTCTAAGGAAGCCTCACAAAATGTTATTCAGGAGGCAATGATGCCCACCTCCACTGATGTCATCACAAATTACCCATCACAAATTCACATGTGTATGATATGGAATTCCAGCTTCTTACTCCATCTGCTCAGCTTGCACAATTGAACAGACACAGCAGCCTGTTACCAGAAAGTGTTCAAAATGTATATCACCCTGTTCACCCAAGACCAAGCAACATAGGAGGGGAGCCTGTAAGACGAAAGGAAACGTCACAACAGCCCCAAATTGGAATGTCTGCTTTAAGGGTCAGCCATGGAGGATCTGCGAAACAGCATGAAAATGGAGCCGTCAGACATGATGGTGCTGTCACTCTAGAAGGATACAGGGAAACACCCGACATGGGCAGGATCGTCGATGTCATGCAACATCAGAATATTATAACCGAAGTACTGGTGAAACAGCAAAGACTATCATCCTTACCACCTCTCAGCATACCCACGTTTAAAGGGGATCCATTAGAATACGGGTTCTTTATACGTGCATTCGAACATGGTATTGAGGATAGAACTGAAAACTGCAAGGACAGACTGTATTTCCTGGAGCAGTTTACCATGGGGCAACCCCGATAAGTGGTAAGGAGTTGCCAACATATGGGCGCTTCAAGAGGATACACGGAGGCCAAAAGGCTCATAAAGAAATATTATGGCAACGAGTACCAGATTGCAACAGCTCACATTGATAAAGCCCTCAACTGGCCAGCAGTCAAAGCTGAAGATGCTGAAGCCC
The DNA here is from genome assembly GCF_963971535.1 of Notolepis coatsorum. Classification (NCBI taxonomy): domain Eukaryota; kingdom Metazoa; phylum Chordata; class Actinopteri; order Aulopiformes; family Paralepididae; genus Notolepis; species Notolepis coatsorum. The sequence continues at coordinate 127,304,327 of NC_140168.1, forward strand.
TACAAGCATATTCAGTTTTTCTAACTGGATGCTGTAAAACGATGGACAGCATTGAGTACATGGAGGAGATGGATAATCCAACCACAATGAGAGCCATTCTCTCTAAATTGCCATACAAAATGAAAGAGAGGTGGAGAGGCTTGGCATGCAACCTACAAGAGAAAAGTGGACGGAGAGCTAGATTTATTGATCTAGTTAATTTCATTGATCACCAAGCTAGAATCATGTCACATCCTTTGTTTGGGAACCTAAAGGAAACACCCACCTCTTCAGGAAGAACATCAGGACCACTTCCATATCGACCAAGTACACCAAGGGAGAGGAAGAGTGGTTTTACTACCAGTGTCTCACCCGTTAAAAGAGTTAATGGAAGGCCCTCACCAGCCGTCCTCAAGCCATGTCTGTTCTGTCAGGGAGAGCACAGTTTGGACCTTTGCAAAGAACTGGACAAGGAGCCACAAAAGGAAAAGTTGGATTTCTTGAAAAGCAAAGGAGTGTGCTTTGGCTGTCTGTCATATGGACACATGAGCAAGGGATGCACACACAAAGTGACTTGTCGAGTGTGTTCACTTAGGCACCCTACCATACTCCACATACATAAACAGGCAGACTGTGGTAAAGAAAATAAGGAACAGACTGTTACCAGTGCATTTATAAATGGAGATGGCGAGACCCACACAGGGGCCGGGGAGCCTGACTGCATGTTATCTATAGTGCCAGTGAGGGTGAAAATGAAGAAAGGTAATCGCATGATACATACTTATGCCTTTCTGGACTCAGGAAGCACCGGCACCTTCTGTACAGAAGCTCTGCTCAGAGACCTCAAGGTTTCAGGAAGAAGTACAGACATCCTTCTCAAAACCATGAATAAAGAGGAAGTCGTCAGTACCTCCGTGGTCTCTGGAATGGAGGTATGTGGCATGGACGACAACACATTAGTGGAACTCCCTGCCGTCTACATGCAGAAGAAAATACCTGTGACCAAATACCATATTCCCACCCAGGAATATGTGGATTAGTGGCCATATTTGCAACAGGTACATCTCCGTCACATTGATGCTGACATTGGCCTGTTAATCGGAACCAATGTACCAAAGGCCATGGAACCATGGATGGTTATCAACAGCCAGAGAGACGGTCCATACGCTGTTAAAACAATGTTGGGTTGGACCGTCAATGGACCCCTAAAAAAAGGTTCTGTCTCCCCCTGTGGACAGTCGACTGTAATGGCACACAGAATTTCGGTTGTACAGCTAGAGGAGCTTCTGCAGCAACAAATCAGGTACGACTTCCCTGAACGACAGAGGGATGAGCAGCTTGAAATGTCTAGAGAGGACCACGTCTTCATAGAGCGTGTCTCCCAGTCAGCCAAACTGGTGGATGGCCACTATAACATAGGCCTACCACTTAGGAAGGAGGATGCTGAATTTCCCAATAATCGCTGTGTGGCACAACAGCGGGCCCTCGGCCTGAAAAGGAAGCTTAGCAAGTCTCCTCAGTTACATAGGGACTACGTCAAGTTCATGGCCGACATCCTGGATAAAGGCTATGCCATAAAACTGGAAAAAGGCTCACAGGACAGCAGCAAAAGGACTTGGTATATCCCGCACCATGGAGTTTACCACCCCCCCAAAAACAGAAGCTAAGGGTGGTATTTGACTGTGGTGCTTCTTACCAAGGAACCTTACTGAATGTCCAGCTTTTACAAGGCCCAGACTTGACAAACAGTGGCGTTTTATCCAGATTCCGGCAGGAACCCGTAGCCTTTATAGCAGACATTGAAGCCATGCTCTACCAGGTTAAAGTCCCAGACAAGGATTCAGACCTAATGAGGTTTCTTTGGTGGCCAAATGGAAATCTGGATGGAGAGCTTGAAGAGTACAGGATGGTAGTGCACATCTTTGGAGCCACATCCTCGCCAAGCTGTGCCAGTTATGCTCTGAAGCAGTGTGCAAAGGACCATAGAGAGGACTTCACACCAGAAGTCATACACACAGTGCTGAGGAATTTTTACGTAGACGACTGTTTAAAGTCAGTAGCAATGGAAGATCAAGCCCTGACGTTTGCTCAAGACCTCTCAGCCTTGTGTGCAAAAGGGGGCTTCAAACTAAACAAATGGGTCAGCAACAGTCGCATTGTTATAGCCTCAATTCCTGAAGAGGAGAGAGCTAAGGAAATGAAATACCCTGATTTGGATCAGGTCGTGTTGCCAGTCGAAAGGGCACTCAGTATCCAGTGGTGCATTGAATCAGACTCACTGCAGTTCAAGATAGCCATCCAAGACAGACCACTTACTAGAAGGGGTATCCTTTCTATGGTTAGTTCCGTCTACAACCCCCTGGGAGTTCTGGCACCCATTTGTATGGTGTACCCCAGGGCTCGATACTTGGCGCTGTCCTGTTCTCTATTTATTTATTGCCCCTTGGTTCCATCCTCAGAAAGCACGGCATTCCTTTTCACTGCTACGCTGATGACAGCCAGATCTATATGCCACTAAAAAAGTCTGGCTCCTTTTCCATAGAGCCGCTGACCAAATGTCTCGATGACATTAAATCCTGGATGGCATTGAATTTTTTTAATTTTAATGACAAAAAGACGGAGGTCATGGTTTTTGGTGGCCCCTCTGTGACCTCACTGCTAGATCTGGGTTCGCTGGCACAATATGTCAAACCAATAGTAAAGAACTTAGGTGTAAAAATCGACCCAGACCTTAAATTTGACAGCCAGATCAAGGCCGTGGTCAAATCGAGCTTTTTCCAGTTGAGGCAGCTGGCCAAAATTAGGCCCATCCTACAGGCGCAGCATTTTGAAGCAGTAATCCATGCATTTGTGACGACTAGGCTGGATTACTGCAATGCACTTTATATAGGGGTGAGTGGATCCTCAGTGGCTCGCCTTCAAATGGTGCAGAACGCCGCTGCACGTCTTTTAACTGGCACTCGTAAATATGACCACATCTCACAGATTTTATCCTCACTCCACTGGCTCCCCGTGCACTTTAGGATTCATTTAAAAAAAAATGTATTTGCTTTTAAAGCTCTTCATGACCTTGCCCCACCCTACCTCTCTGAGCTGTTGCAGGTCTATACACCCTCTCGCTCTCTCAGGTCAGCTGACCAGCTGCTCCTAGTAGTGCCTACAACTAGGCGTAAGCTCAGGGGGGACCGTGCCTTCTCCGTTGTCACCCCCAAAATGTGGAACAAGCTGCCACTGCAGATTAGGCAGGCCTCATCACTGCCCCGTTTCAAAGGCCTCCTTAATACCCACATTTTCTCTCTGGCTTTCGACACCATGTAGCTTGTTGATTTTATGATCTTATTGTCTTACTGTGTTATTGTTGTATCGTTTTGTTACTGTGTCCTTTGCTTTTAAATATTTTTTAAGTACTCTGATCTATTTAAATTTGTATTGCTGCCTATGTTTTTTTTTTTGTATCTATTTTTAGTGCTGCTTATAGTTTTTAATATGTTCCCTCTGTACAGCACTTTGTGCCCCTGTGGCTGTTAAAGCGCTTTATAAATAAAGTTGGATTGGATTGGATCCTTCCGGCAAAGCAGTTACTGCAAGAGCTAAGCAGGATGAGGCTTAATAACTTTTTCTCAGAAGTTGGTCCAACACTGGCTGCAAAGATTCCATTTAGTAACCATAGTCCCCTTCAGTTTATGAATCCTCCAATCAATGACAGTTTTAATTTCTTGCCGGTTACAGAGGATGAGGTTCGGGAGATCTTGATCAACCTGGGGGACTCTTCTCCGGGTTATGATGGTATTGGAGGCAGATTACTGATATCCATTCAAGAATCCATTGTGAAGCCATTATGTCATATTTTTAATACATCACTGGAGAAGGGAATCGTCCCACTGGAACTTAAAATAGCTAAGATCATCCCTATTTATAAAGATGATGACCCAGCCGTCTTCAACCATTACAGACCTATATCCATCCTTCCTACCTTGTCAAAAATACTTGAAAAGCTTGTCTATAAAAGATTAATTGAACATCTTAATAAGCACAATATTATTTACACTCACCAGTACGGGTTCAGAAAGAAACATGCAACATATATGGCAATAACACATCTAATTAATGAAATATACAAAGCTAAAGACAGAAAGGAAAACACTATAGGTATTTTTTTAGACTTATCAAAGGCATTTGATACAGTCAATCACAATATCCTCCTGCAGAAGCTCTCACATCTTGGAATAAAAAACAATGCACTGCTATGGTTCACCAGTTACCTTAAAGATAGACATCAGTCTGTATCCTATAATGGGATAAATTCTCATTTTCTTCCTTTACTTTGCGGTCTGCCCCAAGGTTCAATTATTGGGCCTTTGTTATTTTTGTTATATATCAATGACCTCCCTAACGTCTCAGACAGGCTGTCGAAAATTTTATTTGCAGATGACACGAGTGTATTCTATTCACATAAAGATCCTGATACCATCATTAGGGTCATAAATGAAGAACTTAACAAACTATCAATTTGGTTTAAATGCAACAAATTATCACTAAACATTAAAAAAACTAATTTCATTTTTTTTGGTCTCAAATCTGTGATTTTTAACTCCTCATCTAAATTAGTGATCAATGACATCCCCATAGCTAGGGTGTGTTCTACACGATTCCTTGGTGTTCTGCTTGATGAATCATGGAAACCTCATATCACAGCCATAACTACAAAAATGGCCAAGAGTATTGGTATTCTTGGAAAAACACGTCACTTAGTTTAGTTTGGGGTAGTACTCATCAGACCAAACTTGAGCCCATATACCGTCTGCAGAAACTAGCTCTAAAAATAATCAGCTGTGTTCAACGAAGTCATTCTTCTCAGCCTCTATTCCATAAGTTAGGTATACTCAGTGTTTATCAAGTGAATCATCTTCAGACTGGTTTATTTGTGCATAGTTCTTTAAACAGAGCCCTTCCCCCTTTTTTTCATGACATGTTTGCCCACAATCACCAAATTCATAATTACCCCACACGTAGTTCCTGTTTGCTTAGACCACCCTTTTCCCGCACTTCCCAATCTCAGTTTTGTTTGCTCTACCGAGGGTCAAAGTTGTGGAACTCTTTGCCTCCACATATTTTGGAATTTTCTTTTCTGAAATTCAAAAGAGCACTGAAATCTCATCTCCTAGATCACCAATACTTCCCATATGGACTTCCTTTACAAACTGTGGTCTGATGGCTTGTTGTATTTTGTTATTGCATTTTCGTTTTATTATATATTCTTCCTGTCATTAATTGTTTTCTCTACCAGAAATCGTATGGCATGGGTGCCTGCTTCGGTGTCTATGTAGGCCTGCTTGTGTGTGTTTGTTTGTTTGTTTGGGGGGGGGGATTTATATTTTATCTTGATATAATGTAATTTTGCTTCCTGGTGAATGCCACATGCAAGCCCCTTGAGGGTTTTTAGGCAATTCTCCTACACATCCCTTGTGGATTATATTGTATTATATCTGTAATTGTTTTTATATGTGTAAATAAACAAACAAACAAGCAAACAAACAAACAAAAGTGTGAGAAAAGAGCAATGGTAAAAACAGCCAAAGTGGATGAGAAAAATTAGAAAATAATGAAAGACAAACTGAAAAATCAGAAGAGAGAATCGAACAAAGGATCACTCTCTGTAAAGGAACTTGTGCAATCAGAAGTGGAAATCATAAAGTTTTGCCAGCAAAGAGCCTTTCCAGAAGAGATTATGGCATTGAGGAGGGGTTCCACTGTGAAAAGTAGCAGCCATCTTCAGAAACTGTGTCCAGTTCTTAGGGACGACGTGTTGAGAGTAGGGGGATGATTAAGCAGGTCAGCCATGCCAGCACAAGCTAAACACCCTGCTATTCTGCCTAAGGACCATCACGTTACCCAACTCATCATCAGGCAGATACATGAGGATACTGGACACGGTGGACGGAATTACTATCTTTCTCGTCTCAGACAAAAGTACTGGGTCCCATGTGCTAATGCAGCCATACGGAAGTTAATGGCTAAGTGTGTCACCTGCAGAAGATTGAGTGGAAGTAAAGGTGAGCAGCACATGGCAGATCTGCCTATGGAGAGAGTCACCCCAGATGAACCACCTTTCACGAATGTTGGTGTCGATTACTTTGGACTGTTTGAGACCAAGTGTGGTAGAAAAACCGTTAAGCGCTATGGAGTCATCTTTACATGTCTAAACATACGAGCAGTGCATCTGGAAGTGGCGCATTCATTGGACACACACTCCTTTACATTCACAATGTAAAGGCAATCCTACGAACCACAGTTGCCTTGAGGCTCCAGGTAATGCATTGTTAGTCCGACATGCTCCGAATTGCATTCCAAAAGAAAAGATGACGCTGATCAGATGTACTTTGTTTTCCAACAACAGGTAGGTAACGGTGCCATAACCAGTCTCACATGCATCAGAAAAGTGATGGAGCTGAGCTGAAACCACATTTCCAAAACCCTGGGGTTTGATGCATCTCTTGACCTTGTAGTCTGATAGATGGTGCAGATCCATTAACCAGTGGTGCCATTTCTGAGCAAGGACCACTGGAATGCTTTCATCCCACCCAAGCCTCATCCTGCTTAGCTCTTGCAGTAACTGCTTTGCCGGAAGGATGATGGGTGCCAGAACTCACAGGGGGTCGTAGACGGAACTAACCATAGAAAGAATACCCCTTCTAGTAAGTGGGAGTCTGATTCAATGCACCACTGGATACCGAGTGCCCTTTCGACTGGCAACATGTCCTGATCCAAATCAAGGTATTTTATTTCCTTAGCTCCCTCCTCTTCAGGAATTGAGGCTATAACAACGCGACTATTGTTGACCCATTTGTTTAGTTTGAAGCCTCCTTTTGCACACAAGTCTGTGAGGTCTTGAGCAAGCGTCAGAGCTTGATCTTCCGTTGCTACTGACTTTAAACAGTCGTCTACGTAAAAATTCCTCAGCACTGTGTGTATGACTTCTGGTGTGAAGTCCTCTACTCTTCTTTGATAAGAAATCCAGCCATATTCCTTTCATTGTATTTCAAATACTGCACTTTAATTTCAAGCGGAAAACTAATCTTTCCATTAAGAACTGACAATCAGGGAATTTAAACATTGTTAACATTGTTTTTTTGTGTTTATATTAAAGAAAGGAAAGTCTAGTGCTGGCTGAGCATATTGTTTGTTTGCACTAAGTTAATACTTTGACAAATGTAGCCTATATTTTTCAGTCAGTTCGGTTTTTGTGTGCCAAACATTATTTAAGGCTGTAAACACTGTAACCTTTTTATTATTATATTTATATATATATATATATATAATAATAAATGAGAAACATGTTTAGAATTTTTAGTGTTACATTTTTTTTAAATAAAAAACAACGTATATCGAACCGAACCGAAAACCGTTAGCCCAAAACCGTGATACGAACCGAACCGTCGATTTTGTGAACCGTTCCACCCCTACCTCCTAGTTACACATATTACACACAGTCCTCATATCCATCCTAGTTACACACACACACACACGCACGCACACACACACACACACACACACACACACACACACACACACACACACACACACACACACACACACACACACACACACACACACACACACACACACACACACACACACACACACACACACACACACACACACACACACACACACACACACACACACACACACACACACACACACACACACACACTCTCTTCATATCTCTCCTAGTTACACATATGTTATTTAACCTTTATTTGACCAGGTAGTCACTTGAGATCAATGATCTCTTTTTCGAGCAAGACCTGGCCAAAATGGCAGCAAAACTAAAACAAACATACGATACACAAACACAGACAGAGACATAAAAGGCAAAGTGGGACAAGGTGATACATTATAGGCTGCAGCAAACAAGATTGAAGGGGATTGGAGGGAGATTGGAGGGTAGGGTAAAAAAGGTAGAAAAAGGAGGGAAGGTGAGGCTTTGCACACAGTCCTCATATCTCTCCTAGTTACACACACACACACACACACACTCTTCATATCTCTCCTAGTTACACATATTACACACACTCTTCATATCTCTCCTAGTTACACATATTACACACAGTCCTCATATCCATCCTAGTTGCACATACACACACACACACACACACACACACACACACACACACACACACACACACACACACACACACACACACACACACACACACACACACACACACACACACACACACACACACACACACACACACACACATTGCAGCGCCCCTGGAGCACTTTTGCGCTTCAGTGCCTTGCTCAAGGGTAGAGATGGTGGGCACCATTGATGTAATACCAGCCACTCGTCAGTCACCAGCTCACAGCTGTGTGCCAGGCATCGAACATGCAACCTTTTGGTTACTCTGCAAATCACAATACAACTTTCTGGATGGATAGATACAATTCTGGGTATGTTTTTTTTCCATTTTGGTTGAACTGCCCCTCTAGAGATGAAGAGGGAGTTCTACTGTAAATTGATTTGCGGGTTGTGCAGATTAAGGGGGAATATTAAGTGCCATTATTTTTTCCTCCTTGCCCTATAGCCTTGGTGCCTAGCTAAGTGCTATTTCCTGTCTTCTGATGCGTCACATATTATAATACCAACCTTGGGCGTTTTGTGTTTATTCATCTTTGAAAAGCCTGCCCCCCCCGTATCAAGCAGCAGCACTTATTCTCTACAAGAACACCCTGCAAGGTAACAGCAGAGGAAACACTTCTTCTGTACAAGAACACCCTGCAAGGTAACAGCAGATGAAACAGTTCTTCTCTACAAGAACACCCTGAAAGGTAACAGCAGATGAAACAGTTCTTCTCTACAAGAACACCCTGAAAGGTAACAGCAGAGGAAACACTTCTTCTCTACAAGAACACCCTGCAAGGTAACAGCAGAGGAAACACTTCTTCTCTACAAGAACACCCTGCAAGGTAACAGCAGAGGAAACACTTCTTCTCTACAAGAACACCCTGAAAGGTAACAGCAGAGGAAACACTTCTTCTCTACAAGAACACCCTGAAAGGTAACAGCAGAGGAAACACTTCTTCTCTACAAGAACACCCTGCAAGGTAACAGCAGAGGAAACACTTCTTCTCTACAAGAACACCCTGAAAGGTAACAACAGAGGAAACAGTTCTTCTCTACAAGAACACCCTGCAAGGTAACAGCAGAGGAAACACTTCTTCTCTACAAGAACACCCTGAAAGGTAACAGCAGAGGAAACACTTCTTCTCTACAAGAACACCCTGAAAGGTAACAGCAGAGGAAACACTTCTTCTCTACAAGAACATCCTGAAAGGTAACAACAGAGGAAACAGTTATTCTCTACAAGAACACCCTGAAAGGTAACAACAGAGGAAACAGTTCTTCTCTACAAGAACACCCTGAAAGGTAACAGCAGAGGAAACAGTTCTTCTGTACAAGAACACCCTGAAAGGTAACAGCAGAGGAAACAGTTCTTCTCTACAAGAACACCCTGAAAGGTAACAGCAGAGGAAACAGTTCTTCTGTACAAGAACACCCTGAAAAGTAACAGCAGAGGAAACAGTTCTTCTGTACAAGAACACCCTGAAAGGTAACAACAGAGGAAACACTTCTTCTGTACAAGAACATCCTGAAAGGTAACAGCAGAGGAAACACTTCTTCTGTACAAGAACACCCTGAAAGGTAACAGCAGAGGAAACACTTCTTCTCTACAAGAACACCCTGAAAGGTAACAGCAGAGGAAACACTTCTTCTCTACAAGAACATCCTGAAAGGTAACAGCAGAGGAAACACTTCTTCTCTACAAGAACACCCTGAAAGGTAACAGCAGAGGAAACACTTCTTCTCTACAAGAACACCCTGAAAGGTAACAACAGAGGAAACACTTCTTCTCTACAAGAACACCCTGAAAGGTAACAACAGAGGAAACACTTCTTCTCCACAAGAACATCCTGAAAGGTAACAGCAGAGGAAACACTTCTTCTCAACAAGAACACCCTGAAAGGTAACAGCAGAGGAAACACTTCTTCTCTACAAGAACACCCTGAAAGGTAACAGCAGAGGAAACAGTTCTTCTCTACAAGAACACCCTGAAAGGTAACAGCAGAGGAAACACTTCTTCTCTACAAGAACACCCTGAAAGGTAACAACAGAGGAAACACTTCTTCTCTACAAGAACACCCTGAAAGGTAACAGCAGAGGAAACAGTTCTTCTCTACAAGAACACCCTGAAAGGTAACAACAGAGGAAACACTTCTTCTCTACAAGAACACCCTGAAAGGTAACAGCAGAGGAAACACTTCTTCTGTACAAGAACACCCTGAAAGGTAACAACAGAGGAAACACTTCTTCTCTACAAGAACACCCTGAAAGGTAACAACAGAGGAAACAGTTCTTCTCTACAAGAACACCCTGAAAGGTAACAGCAGAGGAAACACTTCTTCTGTACAAGAACACCCTGAAAGGTAACAGCAGAGGAAACACTTCTTCTCTACAAGAACACCCTGAAAGGTAACAACAGAGGAAACAGTTCTTCTCTACAAGAACACCCTGAAAGGTAACAACAGAGGAAACAGTTCTTCTCTACAAGAACACCCTGAAAGGTAACAGCAGATGAAACAGTTCTTCTCTACAAGAACACCCTGAAA